>NC_046366.1:30105291-30242261 GCF_011125445.2 Fundulus heteroclitus | reverse complement strand
GACTGTGGAAAAGAGGCAAGCAAGCAGAAAGCCCGGACGGCTTCTGGACAACTTGGCCGTGCTTATTGACAAGGGGCAGAGGGGTTTTCCAGCAGGAGTAAAATGGAAGAGAATGACAAGTGATGTGGAATGTTCCTTGCAAGGACTAGTGGTTTTGTCAAGTTGGCATTTCCTATGAGAAAGAATTGGATGTGTAATGTAAAGGTGCAGTGGGCATGAATGAGTTTGTGGTGAGGTGCGTGCGAGGAAGGCAAGGAGCTGCTGTGTGACCCTTAAAGGGTGCGTGTGGCCCCTCCATCCTCGTTTACGGCCACACCACTCTGAACACGCCCGATCTCGTCTGATCTCGGAAGCTAAGCAGAGTCGGGCCTGGTTAGTACTTGGATGGGAGACCGCCTGGGAATACCAGGTGCCGTAAGCTTTTGCTGCACTTTGCCGCTTTTTCACACTTTATTTATCTGCAATCCTCACACACTCTGGCCCCTCCTCTTCAAATGTGTCTGTGCCAGTCCAGCCGGCATGTGGCAAAACACCCACACCGTGCCAGGCCACCAGCATTAAGCAGGGAGCAGCGCTCTTTCTACAATTTACAGCCCCTTCAGCTCCAAGCTCTCTCTCACAAACGCACGCACGCAGCTGAGGAAATGCACATAAAACCCACTCTTCCAACAAGCAGTAGCAGCACCGTCACATTCACTCTTTTCAAAGAGCACCAAATCAAACTTTGGTCAAAACTAAGAGGCTCTGGTTCCCTCTGCTGGACAAAAACCTTCAGCGCACTTGGGACAGCTCGGACTCTGGCAGTCAAACGCTGCTGAAGCGGCTCATCCTTAAGTCACCAAGCCCACAACAGAGGGGCTTCAGAACACAAGACTGTGGCAAAAGCCCACTGCCAAGTGTGCGCAGTGGCCACGTTGGCACAGGAGCTAAGAGTTTGGCCCTTCAACTGACGGGCTACTGGTTCAAATCCCCGCTGTCACCATCTCAGTCATGCCGTTCTTGGACAAGATGGTGGTGACCGCTGTACGGCTTCCGGCGGCCTCCCCCGGGGGCAGCTGTGGCGGTTAGGATGGGGCTGACCCCCGGCCAAGCGCTTTGGGGTGTGGGTTTAAAAAACTGAATGAATAAAACCAGCTAGAGGGAACAAATTGGGGGCTAAAAAAAAAAAAAAAAAAAAAAAAAAAAAAAACACACACACAAGCTGCCAAGAGAGCAGAGGACTGTGGAAAAGAGGCAAGCAAGCAGAAAGCCCGGACGGCTTCTGGACAACTTGGCCGTGCTTATTGACAAGGGGCAGAGGGGTTTTCCAGCAGGAGTAAAATGGAAGAGAATGACAAGTGATGTGGAATGTTCCTTGCAAGGACTAGTGGTTTTGTCAAGTTGGCATTTCCTATGAGAAAGAATTGGATGTGTAATGTAAAGGTGCAGTGGGCATGAATGAGTTTGTGGTGAGGTGCGTGCGAGGAAGGCAAGGAGCTGCTGTGTGACCCTTAAAGGGTGCGTGTGGCCCCTCCATCCTCGTTTACGGCCACACCACTCTGAACACGCCCGATCTCGTCTGATCTCGGAAGCTAAGCAGAGTCGGGCCTGGTTAGTACTTGGATGGGAGACCGCCTGGGAATACCAGGTGCCGTAAGCTTTTGCTGCACTTTGCCGCTTTTTCACACTTTATTTATCTGCAATCCTCACACACTCTGGCCCCTCCTCTTCAAATGTGTCTGTGCCAGTCCAGCCGGCATGTGGCAAAACACCCACACCGTGCCAGGCCACCAGCATTAAGCAGGGAGCAGCGCTCTTTCTACAATTTACAGCCCCTTCAGCTCCAAGCTCTCTCTCTCACAAACGCACGCACGCAGCTGAGGAAATGCACATAAAACCCACTCTTCCAACAAGCAGTAGCAGCACCGTCACATTCACTCTTTTCAAAGAGCACCAAATCAAACTTTGGTCAAAACTAAGAGGCTCTGGTTCCCTCTGCTGGACAAATACCTTCAGCGCACTTGGGACAGCTCGGACTCTGGCAGTCAAACGCTGCTGAAGCGGCTCATCCTTAAGTCACCAAGCCCACAACAGAGGGGCTTCAGAACACAAGACTGTGGCAAAAGCCCACTGCCAAGTGTGCGCAGTGGCCACGTTGGCACAGGAGCTAAGAGTTTGGCCCTTCAACTGACGGGCTACTGGTTCAAATCCCCGCTGTCACCATCTCAGTCATGCCGTTCATGGACAAGATGGTGGTGACCGCTGTACGGCTTCCGGCGGCCTCCCCCGGGGGCAGCTGTGGCGGTTAGGATGGGGCTGACCCCCGGCCAAGCGCTTTGGGGTGTGGGTTTAAAAAACTGAATGAATAAAACCAGCTAGAGGGAACAAATTGGGGGCAAAAAAAACACACAAGCTGCCAAGAGAGCAGAGGACTGTGGAAAAGAGGCAAGCAAGCAGAAAGCCTGGACGGCTGCTGGACAACTTGGCCGTGCTTATTGACAAGGGGCAGAGGGGTTTTCCAGCAGGAGTAAAATGGAAGAGAATGACAAGTGATGTGGAATGTTCCTTGCGAGGACTAGTGGTTTTGTCAAGTTGCCATTTCCTATGAGAAAGAATTGATGTGTAATGTAAAGGTGCAGTGGGCATGAATGAGTTTGTGGTGAGGTGCGTGCGAGGAAGGCAAGGAGCTGCTCTTTGACACTTAAAGCGTGCGTGTGGCCCCTCCATCCTCGTTTACGGCCACACCACTCTGAACACGCCCGATCTCGTCTGATCTCGGAAGCTGCACTATCACATTGCCTCTTTTCAAAAAGCACCAAATCAAACTTTGGTCAAAACTAAGAGGCTCTGGTTCCCTCTGCTGGACAAAACCCTTCAGCGCACTTGGGACAGCTCAGGCTCTGGCAGTCAAACGCTGCTCAGAGGCGGATCCAGGATTTTTCAAAGGGGTGGGTGCACCTAAGGGTCATGGGGTCACGGGGTCAAGACAATGTTAGGCTAAAAGACCAAAGATTACCATCTTCACTCTTTCACACTACCCTAATTATTCATCCAAGGGTTTTTAATTGGTAATTTTAATGGGTTAACATAAGTAGAATTATCATGATTACACTATTGTAATTAAAAAAGGATCTCTCGGTTTTTAAAGCATGCACATGGTTAAAAGGTAGTTTGAATAAAAAAATGATCCTTAACAATTAATCAAACAAGGAGTTTATTTCCAGAAATGATATTTACACAGAACATTAAATAAAAAAACCGAAAGACTTAGAACAGTTTGGTATGGTTCAAGTAAGACAAATGAGTTTTGAATATATTTTAACAAGATAAACTGTTGAAAAACAAAAAACAAAGTTAAACCAGACAAAGAATATTGTTCTCTACTACAAAATTTATGATTATGATAATGGGTTTACAAATGTCAACCTTATGGGATGCTTCTAGGCAAATATGTCAATGATTTTGTTGATTTCTAACTGAATGTCCTTGTGCACATACAAAAGTAGCTTTAACTTCTTAGCCAACAGTTCTTGATCTGCTGCAAGCCTTTCCTGGTTAATCTCAGACACCGAAGATTCAATCTTTTGCTGCCTCTTTGGTGAATACTTGAAAAAAATACCAACTAAAGCAACAGTTTAAAGCATACATTTGATATCCAGAACAGATGATGACTTGGATAATGCTAGGTTTAATTGGTGACTCGCACAGTGGAAGTACTCAGCTCTTGGGGATTCTTTGCAACAGTTTGCAGCACAACCATTTACTCTTCCTGCCATATTGCCAGCACCATCATAGCCTTGAGCACGACACAGTTTTGGATCTAGGCCAACTTTCTTTATAGAGGTCAACAGGTTTTTACACATTGCTTCCCCTGTTATGGAATCACATCCAGCAAAATCTATTAACCTTTCAAAAGGAATGCCATCTTTCACATAGCGAATACACACACCTAGTTCATAGTTTGAAACATCAGTGACCTCATCAGCTATTACAGCATAGTGTGGCCCCCATTTCTGATTCAGCACATCATGCACAATTGTGCTTTGAATATACTCTTTTATACAGTCAAGAAAATCGTTTTGAGATGTTTTAGAAATGTATTTTGCATTTTGACCGCATGAGTCCAAGTAGTTTTTAAGTGGGTCATCGCCTGCTTCTTGTCTGAACTTGAGAAGTGCAAGAAAGTTGCCTTTGTTTAGACTTTCTGATGTAGGATCGTCTCGGTGGCCTCTTAGGGCGAAGCCCTGACGCCCACACAGCTCTATACATTTTACAACTGATGAGAGGAACAGTCTATTTTCTGTAACATGTTTATACATCTCAGAATTCAACATGTAGTTAATCCTTGTTTGTTGACCATTCATTACATCCACAAATGCATGAAACTTTGCATCAGAACTCTGGTGGTATTGCAGTTGCGTGTGTGTTGTAATTTGTTCAGTGAACTTTCTCCAGTTAGTAAATGGTAGGTCCATCAAAATACTAGCCCTCCTACTCTGACTCTCAACAGGAAAGAAAATGCATGGCAAACAGTGCACGCCATCTTCCTGGGCAGAGTATGTTAAAAAGTCATACTTGTCCAGCCAGTCCCTCTGGCAAGTTCTTTTGGTCACCCCACTGGCTCTTCGGTTGTCTTTAAATTCTCTGGCAGGGAAACTGAAAGACTTGGGAAGTTTTCTGGTCTGAAGAAGCTGGAATTTTTCAGAGTCGTCCATTTCACTAATCCGGTCCTTGGCCTTTGATATATCTGTAATAACATTGATATTTACATTGTCAATTTTGTATGGGTGCTGGAGTTGTAAATCTGCCTACATGAAGCTTTTGTATAGTCTTGTTTTATTATGAAATAATTATGAAATATAAGATTTTAAGATTAAGCAAAAAAGTCAATCATGTAAAACAAAAAAAAAATTGTTTTGACATTGAAAAAATACAACTATTACTAACCTATGTCGTAAGTTTGGGGCAAATCCGCTTGGTTGAGTGCCCGCTCTTCAGTTGTCTTTACACCGAAACATGGTCCTTGTTGTTCATCTGGAAAAGAAAATAATTTTTGTGATCAGGTGAACCTTGTAATCTCAGGACCACAAAACAATTTTGTATTTATCGTAAATTATTAAATTCACTTAACACATTTCACCAGGTGCACAAAACTGAATTTACTTAAAAGTAAATTTTATTTTTATTACTAGAAACGTTCAACTTCTGAAGAAGTTGAAGAAGGCGCCTGCCTGGTGGTGTGCGTAACCATTAAAGGTAAAGCTGCTGAGTGTTGGTTAGGCTGAGCTTTTGTAGGGTGTAAGGTATATCTTTTAAGAGCTTGTAAGAATTATAAATGTGTCTCTCTCTGTATGTGGTGGAAAGGAAAATGTAAGCTGTTCAGATCGAATGCTGCTTATTTCAAATATGTTTGGTCGTTTAAAAATTATCCTTGGTTGTAGGCTTTTATTACTTGGGGATTTTAAATCAAATGTTTTTAGAGGTTCTTCTTAAGCAAAGGTTAGACAAGTGTTTGAAAAAAGATTTGTGTGCAGGAAGGCAAAATGTCTGTCTTCTATGTAAACTGTTGTCATTAAAGAAACATCAGAAAACACGGGGAAGACACTAAAACCAATTGAATCAGTGTGCTGACACTGTGGAAGGTAAGACAAATACCCCAAGATTTTCCAATATTTTAGCATTTAACCTTTTGCCACGGGTCAAAACGTAAGACAGGGCCTTACCTCCATTAGCACTCAGAGTCTCATTGGATTAGGCACTGAACAGCACCTGTGGTGACTACAGAGCCCAGCCCGGAAAGTCTGCAGCCATTTCAGCACTGGACATTTCTGTACCACATTCAATGTGTTTATGGGTAACATATGACAAAAAGGTGTGCTCAACATAATATTTAAATATGTTCATGTGACAAACAAAACCTACACCTTCTGGAAGTTGTAGCAACCAGATACTTAGCAACAACAAACTTATGTTTCCATTTTCAATGTTTGCTGTCTTTATCTGCATGGGTGGTTCTCCCTTGCATTGCTAGGAATTGTGGGGCCCTAGAATGAAACCATTACAAGCACTGTTCCAAAGTTGGCAACATTTTTTAAAAGAAGCCTTTTTCTATCATTGTGCACTTGTGAAATAAACTCCTAGTTTACTTAGACGCTTGCACTGCTTTTTCTGTTTTGTTACATTTGTTGTTTATTTGGATTTTTTAAGTTGCTTTCTTGTGGTTTTCCCATAATTTAGCATACATAACTTTTTGCAATGGAGTACTGTCGATCACAGGTCAAAAGCTTTGGTTATTTTGTCTTTAGCTCCAAAAAGGCACTTCTGACATTGACTGGTTTGGAGGGTCCTGACACAGAGTACTCCACATTATAAGTCCATACCTGGTATGTAGGTGGTCTTTATCCACCAACTCTGTTTTTAGTCTTCTCATTGGGAAGCTTTCCCCAATTTATTGAATAGATTCTTGGCAATTCTCAAAAGAATCTAGTTCTTGCTGTTGCCGGGGCACTGTTTAGGAGTAAATGTTTTCCTTTTGCTAAATTTTCTTTAACATGTTTGTATGTTTTATACATTTTGCATGTTAAACCTTGTACTAGTAACAAATAAACAGACATCAGTATACTGACAACATATTTATTAACTGAAAAAAAAAAACAGAACTTTAAACAGGCAATAATTGTTAAATTTACACCTACAACATGCTCTAGGATAAAGAGAACTCAAAGTAAAATGCATATATCATATCAAGTGGAATGGGCATTGTCTGTAAGAAACAGATCAGCTGTATCTTATAGGTGATGCCAATGACACGTCATTGTTTTCTGTGTCCTGCATGAGGGCAGCTGTGGAATGTTCTTTTATAACCAAATGGCCAATCTTAATTAAAAAAATATATATATAAAAAGGTTACAGTTAACAGACCACAGTCTGTTAACTGTGTGTAAGTATAAGAGATATCAAAATAATTCTTTCACTGTGAATATCAGCAGGCTTTTGAGGACAATGGTGCTCATTTTTATGTTTGTACAAAAATCGGTGTAGGCACAGTGACCATGTAAAAAAGTGCATAATTTTTACTTTTGAAAACTTTTAAAACTATTGAAACTCATGTCGGCTAGCACGGTTTATTGTTCTGTGTGAATGACAAGAGACCACAACAAATGCGCCTGCTAATGAGCCAACAGCTGACAGGAGAAGGTCTGCATCGAAGCAGCATGGAAAATTGGTGTTCTTAAAACATGAATAAATACTTCAATGTAGCATGAAAAAATTAAATATGTGAATAAAAAAAAGTTAAAGGCATGAGGTGAACTGTATTGATTTAAATTGAAATACAGTTGTTTAAAGCCAAAGGCAAATTAAATATTGGGTCAAAATGTAACTCTCTGAAATTGGCACAGCTTGGATTCGAACCTGGGATCTTCTGCATGGCAGCCCGAGACCTAACCCACTCGACCGAAACACCTGTGCCATGCTCAGCCGTGCATTTTTGTTCCAACCGTAAGCCGAAATGGCGTCAAGTACAAAAAGCCCTCATCGCGGCGTCGAGACGAACGTTTCGATATATAGTATGTGGGGGTAGACCCTACGGTTCGGGCTGTATTGACGGTGACGGAAGAAAGATTTGGAATAATTTTAAAGAAACCCTTATTAGGTGCATAGTATAAGGCCTCCGCCATGCATTTTCAACGCATAGGCGGGCGCCTAATAAAATATTAAATGCACTCAAAACAAATAACACCAGATCGGTAGTTATATCACAATGTTAACTAGACTCCCTTAGACTCTAAGCATGTGCTTAGAGCATTCATTGATTTGGATCCTTACCAATTGATAATAGTAATGTTTTCATAAAGGATACCATTCTTATTTTTAACAGTACAACACGTGGTACTAACAGGTTTAGACCCAAAAATACACACTACAAAATAACTATTGTATGCATGTCAATGGCAACTAATTTTGCTTATTTCTTTGATTGTACACTCTTTTTATTACTTATCAAACACTGCAATTTTCATAACTTTCCCGTTACTGGTAAAAGTATTCCGACAATTGCATTACTTTGCAACTTTAAACAACTTGTTTATCAACAATCAACAATGTTTGTTTTCTCATTATCAACATTTTCTAGCAATAATCATACCTTTTTTCTGTGTGTCTCCAATATCTGGACGTTCATACAGGTCAACGCTGTGGTCATGTTCTGTAGTTGTGCCAGGTCCACTGAAGAATAGAAAACAAGATATAAACATTTCAATCTTTGTTATTTAGATTATAGATATAAGCCTACACTTTGGATTTATTACTACAACACGACAAAACTTCTGAAGTCGCTTGTTTATGCTCTCAACTGCCGCACTACAGACAATGGCGGAAATATCCCTCTGCCTCATAATGTTATGGTGAAAACTGTAATTTTTTTTCACTTTTTCCCTCTGCATTGGAACATCCAACGGCCACGCACGTGGTCACTGTTGCTTAAACAAGAGCTCTAACAAATTTCCTCCCGAAAATCCAAAGTAATTGTTGATCGGAGCTGTGCACAACGGTTGTAGCTTGCAGAGCGCAGCAACGCACAGAGACGTCACAGGATGTGATGTCGACTATTAGTACTTAATATGGCTGCTCTTTACACAGTGATCGAGACGACAATTTATGCTTTTATTTCCTTATCGATTAACACTAAGTTCATGAAATCACCACAAACATTTTAGTTTAAGATATAGCTAATGATCCTTGTTGACCGGACTTCTTTTTTAATTTGCCTGTCGTCGGCCGCCGGGTTTCGGTCGGCTCTTTTTTTTTCTGGCTACATATGTTCACTGTTTACAAATCAAAAAATCATGTAAATTTGCGGTTATTTAGAAAAAGTGAAAAAGTTGTTTTCTACTTACCCTTCTGTTTGATTGGATAAGAATTTCAAAAGAGATGGTTGTCTGGTTTTCTTGTTTGGCCTTACATCGTCTCCTTTTTCCAGGTCTCCTCGTGCTCGCTTCAACACCATTGTGGTATCACTGAATCGCATCGTGTTGCAACGCTGCGTTATTACAGCGCCCAGGTCTCGCATGGCGAGACCAGGGCGTTGCAATTCAAATTCATGCTGATATCCGGTGTCTCAACCGTCACGTTGGTGTCATAGCGCATTCTAGATGACCGGTAATGGCTACTAATCTTAATTCTATGAAGGATGTTTAAGATTTCGGCCTCTTAAAAAAAAAATTACTTTTGGTCTCCCAAAGGGGGATGCGCGCGCCCCCCGCGACCCTGCCTTAATCCGCACCTGCGCACACAGCTGATGAAACGCACATAAAAGCCACTCTTCCAACAAGCAGCAGCACCGTAACATTCACTCTTTTTAAAAGAGCACCAAATTAAACTTTGGTCGAAACTAAAAGGCTCTGGCTCCCTCTGCTGGACAAAAACCTTCAGCGCACTTGGGACAACTCAGGCTCTGGCAGTCAAACGCTGCTGAAGCGGCTCCTCCTTAAGTCACAAAGCCCAATCAAAATTTTGGCTCACACATGCCAGAAGATAAAATGCACACTGCTTTGAATGGAAACCTGCCAAATTCTGAGCTGGACACAAAACTCTGGGCACAAAGCTCCGGTCCAGACTCACCACACACAACTTTAAGGCTGCGTTCAAACGTCATAGGAAGTTTTTTTTATTTTACTCTTTTGCGACCCGCATCCGTCTCTTATCTTAGTGGGACCGGCCCAATTCCCATCTTTTAATCCCCCCCCCTAAAAAAATAAAGTCTGATTGGTGCCACTTTCATATGTGCTACTAATTGAGATATGTATGGGATATTTTTCTAAGTGTGTGCAGTCTGGACGGTCGTGTGGCTTTTTTTTGTTTTTTTCCTTCTTTCACGTCACTCTCCTGCCTCTTATTGCACGTCCACGCACAGCAGCGGCTGGTAGCGCTCCATAAAGACCGTTGTTAATAGCGGTGCTGCTTTCTTCTTACATTACTTGGTCTCACTACGATGTGGTCTTAATATTGTGGGCTCCCATTGCTCAACAGCTTTCTGATAATAGCAAGGAGAGATGGCGGCGTTTTTTTTTTATTATTTTGAATAGAACTTTATTGACCACTTCTAGAAACAATTACGTTCACCGGCACTTCCGTAAACAGTGCGCCGCTCTGTGACGTCTGCCTCTGGTGTCTGCGCGTGCCGGTGGCTTTGCGGCCTTGAAGCGTGACAGAAGTATGGTGGAGGTGGCATTTAATGACAGTATGAACGTCCAGCCCCAAAAAATCCCATTGAGCAAAAAAGGGGAATTGAGCATCAAGAGCTGCGGTGTGATGGTAGCCTAAGGTCCTGTGGCGGCACATCCACAGCGAGTCACGCCACACCGCCACCTGTCTCTAAACACTGACTTCCGGCGGCGCCCCTGGCGGCAGCAGCCGAACACAGCTCTGTACCAACTCGCGGACTTTTTGCATAAAAATGCATAAAAATGCCGCCAAACTCGCTGGAAACCACTCATCTACCCAGCCGATCAGTACTTGACCGCGAGCGCCTGTTGGAGTTGCGATCAAGTTGTGTTTTTGGACTTTTAAATACCACGCTCGACTGCTTACGTGACTGTGGCGTCCTACGGAAACCAGCCCCGGAGGCCTGTGAAGCGGCGGCCTCGACGAGCAGCTCACGCCGGAGGAGAGCGACGCGGAAGCGGTGTAGCCGGCTGAAGAAGCGCGGGTGCCGAGGAGGTTTAGCAGCGAGGCTAAAGGCTAACCCATTCAGACCGCCGCTACCATCCATCTGGCTTTCCAACGTTCGCTCACTGGACAACAAAATGGACCATTTACAACTCGAGCTCTCTACAAAGAGAGAGTTCAGGGACTGCTGCGCTCTCATTCTGACCGAGACATGGCTTTCATCATCAATCCCAGACAACGCCGTTAGCCTGGAGGGGCTAGCTACTTTCCGCGCCGACAGACAGAACTCTGCGGTAAGACCCGAGGGGGCGGACTCTGCGTTTACATCAATAACACCTGGTGTAAAAATGCTAGATTAGTCACAAGTTTCTGCTCTCCGGACATTGAGCTTATGATTATTAGCTGCAGACCTTTTTATCTGCCTAGAGAGTTCACTGTTGTTATCATCGCAACGGTTTACGTCCCTCCCAGCGCAAACACAACAGAGGCTATGACTGTTCTCTATCGGACTATCTCTGAGCTGCAATCTGCACACACAGAGGGTGTTTTCATCATTGCTGGGGATTTTAACCAGGCAAATATGAAAACTGTTCTCCCTCATTTTTACCAACACGTGGATTTTGCAACTCGGGGAGAGAACACTCTAGACCTAGTTTACACAAACATAAAAGGAGCATTCAGAGCAGCCCCCCGCCCCCACCTGGGCTCTTCAGACCACCTTTCTGTGATGCTAATTCCTGCATACAGGCCCCTGCTGATCAGAGCAAAACCTACAGCGAGGCAGGTGAGGGTGTGGACTGAGGGAGCAATAGAGGCGCTCCAGGACTGTTTTGAGTGCTCTGACTGGAACATGTTCAAAGCTGCAGCAACTTATAGGACAAGATCAACATTGATGAGTACGCCATGACCGTGTCAGCCTACATCAACAAATGCATTGAGGACGTCAGCACCACCAAGACCATCATCACCCGAGCCAACCAACGACCCTGGATTACTGCGGAGGTCCGTCAAGCGCTAAAAGCACGGAACTCAGCCTTCAAGTCTGGTGACAAGGAGGCTCTGAGGACAGCGAGAGCCAACCTGAACCGTGCCATCAGGCTTGCAAAGCGGAACCACAGCCAGAAAATCCAGGAGCTTTTCCACGATGCCAGCAACACCAGGAGCATGTGGAAAGGCATCCGGGCGATCACTGAATACAACACGCCCTCCCCCCCGGTGGGTGAAGTTGATGCTGACTTCCTCAATGGACTAAATAACTTCTTTGGGAGGTTTGAGGCACTAAACAGCACTCCAGCAGTGAAAGCTGTTCCCCATCAGGAAGAGGAGGTCCTCTGCCTTGACACTGCCGACGTGTTGAAGACTCTGAGGAGAGTCAACCCGCGAAAGGCCCCAGGCCCCGACAACATACCTGGGCGGGTGCTCAAAGAGTGTGCAGGTCAGCTGGCTGGTGTCCTCACAGACATTTTTAACACCTCGCTGGACCAAGCCACAGTGCCAGCATGCTTCAAGTCTGCCTCCATCATTCCGGTGCCAAAGAAACCTCAAGTCACCTGTTTCAACGACTACCGGCCTGTTGCACTGACTCCCATCATGATGAAGTGCTTTGAAAGGCTGGTGAAGGAACACATCGTCTCCAGTCTCCCCCCAACACTCGACCCGTTCCAGTTTGCCTACCGACGGAACCGCTCCACTGAGGACGCCATCTCCTCTGCTCTTCACCTGAGCCTGGCACACCTGGAGGAGAAGAACACGCACGTGCGGATGCTGTTCCTGGACTTCAGTTCAGCGTTCAACACCATCATCCCACAGCATCTGGTGGGAAAACTGGAGCATCTGGGCTTCAGCACACCCCTTCGCAACTGGCTGCTGGACTTCCTAACCAACAGACCTCAATCAGTCCGGGTCGGACAGAACACCTCCAATGTCATCACCCTCAGCACGGGCTCCCCTCAGGGCTGCGTCCTGAGCCCCCTGCTGTTCACTCTGATGACACACGACTGCGTCCCCAGGTTCACCACCAATCACATCGTGAAGTTTGCGGACGACACAACGGTGGTGGGCCTGATCAGAGACGACAACGACCAGGACTACAGAGAGGAGGTGGAGCAGCTGGTGGGCTGGTGCAGAGACAACAGCCTGATCCTGAACGTGGAGAAGACGAAGGAGATCATCGTCGACTTCAGGAAGAACCGGCCTCACCATGCTCCACTGCTCATCAACAGCTCAGCTGTGGAGGTGGTCAGCAGCACCAAGTTCCTGGGGGTGCACATCACGGACAACCTCAGCTGGACTATGAACACCATGTCACTGGTGAAGAGGGCACAGAAGCGACTGTACTTTCTGCGGAGGATGAGGAGAGCCCGCCTGCCCCCGCCCATTCTCACGACCTTTTACAGAAGCACCATAGAGAGTATTCTGACCAGCTGTCTCTCTGTGTGGTGTGGAGGCTGCAGTGCCTCCGACTGGAAGAACGTGAGGAGAGTGGTGAGGACAGCAGAAGGGATCATCGGGGCTCCTCTTCCCTCCATTAAAGACATTTCATCGCAGCGCTGTGTGTCTCGAGCCCGTAACATCATCAGGGACCCCTCACACCCCCACCATAGACTATTCTCCCTGCTGCCCTCTGGAAAGAGGTTCCGCAGCATCCGTTGCAGGTCCACCAGGTTCTGCAAAAGCTTTTTCCCTGCTGCCATCAGACTGTTGAACTGCTGAAGTATAAAAACGGACTGTGTACCACACTCGACCCGCTAATTTGCACATATGTATGTATCCTTCAATATCGCTGCTGCACTTTTTCCGGAAACGTACTGCAAAACTGTTTACAATGCAACTGTCTATTGTTAAATCACTGCTGCACCTTACTGCATATTTGTTTACATTGCTTACATTGTCTTTACATTTAAATCTGCCTACTGCTCACTGCTGCACCTTATCCGAAAGTTAAATTGAAAGTTATCCTGTATTTGACTGTGATTTACCACTGCATTTTTCTTATCCTGTACTGTAAATTCACTGCGAGGTATCCTGTAGAGTTACTGCAATCTTTCTGAGCTGTATGAAAAAACGAAATTTCGTTCTGTATGCACTCTGTGCTACAAAATGACAATAAAGAAAGTCTAAGTCTAAGTCTAAGTCTAAGTCATTTAACCCACAGCACTAAATCCACAGCAGCGGTGCTTTAGAACACAAGACTGTGGCTGTGGCAAAAGCCCACTGCCAAGTGTGCGCAGTGGCCATGTTGGCACAGGAGCTAAGAGTTTGGCCCTTCAACTGACGGGCTACTGGCTCAAATCCCCGCTCTCACCATCTCAGTCACGGCGTTGTTACGGCCCACCCACCACCGAAGGAGGGGAGGGTAACACGACAACCACAAATATGAGACGGGAGCCTGGTGAATGTTGTAAAATAAATAACAGGATTTATTGTTTATACAAAAACAATCCCACAAAAGAAGTTTTACAAACCGAGGGGGGAAGGGGTGGGAGTAAAGAGACCACTAGACTGTGCCAAACAAATCAAAACAACCCTTACCTTCTACCATCTAAGCTAAGCAAAAATAAAAACAAAAAAACCTTACTATCCTAAACTAACAAAACAGCTCACAGAACTTTACATAGGTGGCACCAGCCTACTTACCTAGTGTCTCTAACAGAGATTTACCTACGTGCTGGAAATGTATGGGGTCCCCAAACTTACCTATTCTCTAAACTCCCACCACCACATCTTACACAACAGAGAGCCAAGCAACATCAAAAGTTTGTTTGCTTGATTGTCAGCTTTCATCCGCCCTTCCAGCTGGCCTCAGCTTAACACCTTATATGGCGGTTGTCTTGAGTCTTGATTGGCTCCTTGATCCATGAACCAATTTGGGCAAGTGGCCCAAGCCTGTACACCCAACCTAAGGGGAAAACAGAAAACAAGAGGGGAGGGGGAGAAACACCACAAACATGTCCTGTAGACATGTAACAGCGTCCTCGGACAAGACGGTGGGGACCGCTGTACGGCTTCCGGCGGCCTCCCCCGGGGGCAGCTGTGGTGGTTAGGATGGGGCTAACCCCCGGCCAAGCGCTTTGGGGTGTGGGTTTAAAAAAGTGAATGAATAAAACCAGCTACAGGGAACAAATTGGGGGCTAAAAAAAAAAAACACACAAGCTGCCAAGAGAGCAGAGGACTGTGGAAAAGAGGCAAGCAAGCAGAAAGCCTGGACGGCTGCTGGACAACTTGGCCGTGCTTATTGACAAGGGGCAGAGGGGTTTTCCAGCAGGAGTAAAATGGAAGAGAGTGACAAGTGATGTGTAATGTTCCTTGCAAGGACTAGTGATTTTGTCAAGTTTCCATTTCCTATGAGAAAGAAAGTGATGTGTGATGAATGAAATTGATGTGTAATTGTAAAAGTGCAGTGGGCATGAATGAGTTTGTAGTGAGGAAACGGACAAACAAAAATGAATGAAAAATATGAGAAGGAAAATACTGTGCACATAGAAATCGAAGGAGAAGAGAAGATTTCAGCTCCGGAGTTGAAGAATATCCGGCTTTTGTGTGGGGGATTGTTGGCGTGTCGCTTGTTAACCGACACTACATATGAAGTTACCATGAGTACTATCACGGTAAAAAAGAGACTCTTAAACGGTTTCAAAATTGGATGCACTAGGAAAATGGCCAAAGAACTGGTTAATGACGAGCTAGTTGTCTCTTTTCAGGGCTCCCTGCCAACATCACGGATAAAGAAATTTTAGAAAAGCTTCAGGGTTGAGGGGTGTCGGCAGTGTCGCCGATTAGGCGTCGGGTGTGGCCAGGAACTAAGGTGGCAGATGGAACAAGGTTTGTTAAAGTAAAATTTACAGATGCTGTACAATCTCTACCTTATTCTGCTAAGTTTAACACAGCTATGGATCCGGAATACTTCAGGGTGATTCATGATCGACAAGAGAAAGTTTGTAGAATCTGTATTCAGCCTGGTCACATTTTGAGAGAATGTCCTGAATTTTTATGTCATTCCTGCGGAGTCCAGGGGCATTATGTGAGGGAATTCTCAAAGAGAAAGATTATGGAAACCTGTAAAATTTGTTACAATAAAGTAAACATGTGTATTTGTAATTCTAGTGAGTCGGAAGATCAAGATCAGGGTCCTGTTCACCTAAATGCAGGAAATGAATGCGGGAGTGACTTTGAGATGGAGGAGGGTCTGGGGGACGGTGGCGCAGGTGGTAAAGCAGGGGGAGACACGCAGGCAGAAGCTCCGCTGCTGAGCTCTGCGCTGGCAAGTGTAGCCGACGAGGAGGGAGGCTCACAGGCGGATGCTCCTCCGGACTCTGCTTCGGAAATTGATGGTGGGGGGGAGCGGGGAGAAGTTGCTGCTCTTCCTCCCGCAATGGAAGTAAAGGAAACTGCCACGACTACAGTTCTGTCACCCAATCACTTGCAGTCTTTTCAGACTCCTCTGGAAAATTTACCGCAAATGCTCAAAATACTGCCTGATATGGAGACGGACCTTGATCTTGATATTTCGACAATTGTAGGAACGAGGAAAAGACTTGCAGAGCTTGTGGGGAAAAGACCAAAAAGGTTGACTAAGAAATAAAAATGTTTAGGTTTCACTTATACCGGGTCTTCTCTTGCTTAATGCCCGTGGGCTCCGCAGAGAAGAAAAAATTGCCGCAGTTATTTTTCAGTCTTGTTTTGACATTTTGTGTTTACAACAAACAAAGTGGGACTTGTGTGGGAGTTGTGCGGGGGGAGTGGCTATTTTCCTGCGGGAGGGAGTGTGTCAGGACAGTAAATTAATTTTTAAGGATAAGGAAGGAAAATATGTTATAATAGATTTCTTTAAAAATAATAAATACCATAGACTCATTAATATACATGCACCTAGTAACGAAATAAAGAGGAAACAGTTTTTTGAAAATATAAGAAAATGGATCACGCACGATTGCATTATTGTAGGGGATTTTAATGTTTCTTACAAAAACGGATATCTCGAGTAATTGTGTTTTCTCCGAAGACTCCAGCAGGAGTGCATTATTTGATTTAATTTCGAATAATGGTTTGACAGACCTCTGGAGGTTATTTAATCCTAGCAAAAAAAGTTTACTAGAAAACGGATTGTGCTAGGAAAACTCAAGCAGTCTAGACTTGATTTGTGCCTAATTTCGTCTTCTCTTGTCCCAGAGGTGTCGTCCTGTCTCATCAGAGAGACAGCCTGGAGCGACCATTCTTTCTTGGAGGTTGGGATGGGACGGGGCATCAGAAATGGCGGTCTCTGGTGCCTGAATGCGGTTCTTCTTCAAGATGGCAAATACAGAGGCCTCCTGGAGGCAGGCTGGTATTTACACCTTAGAACAGGTGTTAAATGCAGAGGGTGCAGTGGATGTTGACAGGGTATTTGAGCAGTTTAGAGCAGCACATCTTTCCGTTAGAAAGAGTGCACTAACGAGTAGCTGTCGAACTGTCCAAATGGCTGTGCCAGCGCACTGGCTTCCAAAGGCTGACAATTCAGGGCGACAAACTGGTACAGGATGATTCCCTCAATTTCATTCTCCCTATGGATGGTAAGCAGAAACCAATCAGCGAAACAACAAAAATTTGGTCCAACATTTTGGTTTCGCTCGTCACATACGAGCCGACCTCGCATAAGTAGTGGCTACTTCTGTTTCCACATAGGGACATATATAGAATACGGTCATACTTTCCGTGCAAACTAAATAGCCACCAGGCTAATAATACTGACTTTCTTTTGAGGCATAGGAGAATTTTCCCAGGTGTCATCTTGCACCAAATCGATAAGGCAAGGTACAGCAGCGACTGCACAGTTTGCTTCTCAGACCCTGAGACGCTGGAACATCTTTCTTCGCTGCCCTGGCCGCACCCTTTTCTGGCAGAGGGTCCGTGGACTTCTGTGACATCTCACCAGCGATGAAGCACGTGGTTCAGTAATGAGACTGGGTGCGAACGTTTGGAATCACGGAGCCCTGGGAGCGCCTGGGTAAAAAGCAACACGTGCTTTGTAATATGCTGCTCTCTATTGCTAGACACTCCATCTATATTTCCAGGAATTACAAACTTTATGAGGGAAAGACAGTGGATTGATGGAAGCTCTTCGTTGGACTGATACAAACACATCTGAGATCTGTGGACATCAGCCGGGACCTATGTGGGCACATATTTGAGCCGCTAGAGGCTTGCCAGCATGGTGGAGGATGGACTTTGTAGGAAACCTATGCATTGCTGGAGGCTTCACCCTCAAGGTAATAGGATCTGCATGAACCTTTTGATTCTTTTTTGTCAGTTATTTTGATGTACTACCAGTAAACCGCTAATATACTTTTCTCTTTTGGGAAACTGACTTTTTGGGGTTGTGAAAACGTAACCACCGTTTTGGCACACTTTTTTTAGGCCCTTAGTGGTTGGTTTTTCTGTTGCCTGCGAATAAGTGAAAATGTCTTTTACTGACATTGGATTGGGTTTTGTACACATGTTCTTTTCTTTTTTTGAGTTGGCAGTGATGTCCAGTTTTAGGAAGGCTTTAAAACGCCCTTAAGTGCCTTTTGAATAATGTTGTGCTTTAACTTCTCTGGCTGAGATCCTGTCAACACATTTGTCTCTTTTGGATACTTTTTCATAAGATAAAAAAAAAAAAACCCAAATAAACACGCCGGATCTCGTCTGATCTCGGAAGCTAAGCAGAGTCGGGCCTGGTTAGTACTTGGATGGGAGACCGCCTTGGAACAGTGTCCGAAATTAACTTCCTGATTCACTGGCCAAGTTGGCCGGTAGATGTAAAAAAAAAAAAAAAAAAAAAAAAAAAAAAAACGGCCAGGCATATTTTTTACTGGCCAAAATATTAATCCTGACCAGATCTCTCAACCCTTATCAAAAATTAAGAGTGAGAATAGGTTTATTTTCCGGGGCGTGATTGGCGGCGTGGCAGACTGGACCCTGGAAGAGAAATCTTTGTTTCCTACCTTTGATAGGAAAATTTTAAGTTTATTATAAAAGGCACAATATGAATTATCAAATTCACATCCAGGCAATAAAAAACACTACGGAATATCATTCTATCCATGTTGGTCTTATTTGTGAATGAGGCGGAGTTTCATCAAGCATATACATCCTAACATTGTCCTTTCAGCTGCAACACTTAAAGCACGCAGGGTTCACGCTGCGTCTTTAAAGCATGATCCAGCTGCTAGATTTTACCCTGGTGCACTGCGCGTGAGGGATAAACAGTGGGAGAATGCATAAAGACTGTAAAGGGATCCTTTAGAGGGGAGAAATGTTAAGTTCCCTAAAATGACCTTTAAAAGTTCGCACTTAAATTACATGTAACGTAATTTTGCGCACCTGAATTCAAGCGCAAGGCACCATGGCCACCGAAGCACCGCTGTGTCTTTAAAGACAAAAGAGCATGAAAAACAGTTACTATCATATTGACTTTAATTAGGACATTTTGGTACCAGTGGAAGGACATTAAACACCCCCCCCCCCCCCGAAGTACCTGGCTCCGGGGGGTGTGGTGGGGTGGGGGGAGCGGCGAAGCAGAGAAACACAGCACACGTAGTTAAAAGAAAATGCAGGATAAATAAGAACGAAACTTATAGACAGACTAATTGGTGTTTTAGACTGCATCTGGTTAGCAGAACTGATTCAGCGTGCAGCCATGACTGGTTCTGAATGTGAAAGAAGCTGAACCAGCTCCGTAGAAGGCAGGTCTAGACTGAGCTCTGGATGGACAGAGCTGTGAACGGATCATCCGCAGCCCAGATGGGTTTTGTTATTTTCATGTTATTTTTATTTTATTTGGTACAAACATTTACTCACCATGTGGCAGCTAGCCCTCTGAAATTCACTCGCTAAACGGGAAATTTACCCGCATTTGGCGACTGGCGAGTGTTCATTTCGGACCCTGCCTGGGAATACCAGGTGCCGTAAGCTTTTGCAGCACTTTGCCACTTTTTCACACTAAACACTCTGAGTTAATTAATAATCAAGGACAGAAAGCAACTGATATCGCAAGTATTTTAGAAAACTGTTCAAGATTTTTATTCGCAGCTTTTTACAAGTGGTAATGTTGCGGAAGATAAAATCAATAAGGTTGTTGAAGTCATCCATTCCTCCCTCTCCAAGGAAGATAGTCTTTGCTGTGATGCTCCTATAACAGAAGAGGAAATTCAGTTTGCTACAAATTCTTTAAACCGCAATAAAAGTCCAGGACACGATGGCATTTCGGCTGAATTTTACAAACAATTCAAAAATCAAATTAGTAAAATTTTATTGAAAGTTTTTTCAGTCATGGAGCAAATAGCCTGTACACCCAAGACTTTTGCACAGGGAGTCATTACCCTTTTTTACAAAAATAAAGGGAATCGAAACGACCTTGAAAACTATAGACCCATCAGTTTATTAAATACAGACTACAAAATATATGCAAAATATTAGCTCATAGGTTAAAAATGGTCGCAGGTAGCATTCAGGGGCGGATCCAGGATTTTTCAAAGGGGGGTGCGCACCTCAGGGTCATGGGGTCAAGGGTCATGGGGTCGAGACAATGTGAGGCTAAACGACCAAAGAATGCCATCTTTATTCTTTCACACTACCCTAATTATTCATCTAAGGATTTTTTAATTGATAATAATTTTAATGGATGAACATAAGTGGAATTAGCATGATTACCTTATTGTAATTGAAAATGGGTTTTTAAGTCAAAATCTCGTGCTTTTTACAGCATGCACAAGGTTAAAAAGTAGTTTGAAGAAAAAATTATCCTTATCAACAATTAATCAAACAAAGATTTTCTTTATTTCCAGAAATGATATGTATACAGAAAATGAAATAAAAAGACCCAAGGACTAAAGAACAGTTTGGTATGGTTCAAGTGACAAGAGTTTTAAAAATATACATGTATTTTAACAATATATTTTAACCATATAAACTATATTAAGAAAAAAAATACTTAGAAAGACCCAAGGACTTAAGAACAGTTTGGTATAGTTCAAGTGACAAAGGATTTTTTAACACATTTTAACAAGATAAACCATGTTGAGAATTTTTTTTTAAAGTAAGTTAAACCAATGAACATGTACGGTGAAGTTAAGCCATAAGCCTATAATAGAACTGTGAGACTTGACAAAGAATATTGCTCTCTTCTACAACACCTTCAACTTTATGATGATGATGATAATGGGTTTATGAATGTCAACCCTCTAGGATGCTTCTGGGCAAATGTGTGTATGATTTTGTTGATGTCTAAATTAATGTCCTTGTGGACATACATAAGTAGCAAAGCCACAAACCTTTCCTGTCCCATTGTTGACCTCAGCATGTTTTTCAAGGAAAAGGGTTAATCCAACAGTAGATCTTATATTATATGGGCATAAATTGAAACAGGTAAATATCGTAAGGTACCTCGGCGTATGGTTTGATGAAAAACTTTCATTTAAGATACATATACAGAAGATCATTGATAAATGTAAAAAAGGTATTAATATTTTGAGATGTTTGTCAGGGAATGACTGGGGGCAACTAGTACATCTTTGAAAAGAATATATGATGTTTTAATTCGATATGTGTTGGACTATGGATGTATCGTTTATAAGTCAGCTGCAAATTCTTTGTTATTAGATTTAGATAGAATCCAAGCCAAAGCGCTTAGAATATGTTGTGGTGCTTTTAGAACATCTCTAATTCCTGCTCTTCAGGTGATTACTAGAGTAATGCCACTGGACTTAAGGAGAATGAAACTGTCAATACATTACTGGTTAAATTTATAAGGACATGAGGAAAATCACCCTACTAAACAGATATTCAGAGAATGTTGGGAATATGGCCATCACATAAGGAGTTTTGGATGGGAAGGAAATATTTATGCAGAGTATTCTGGTATAAGTAATATAGCATACTGTAATTACATCTAAAATTGCTCCATGGTTTTTTTGAAATGTCAACAGTAAATTTAGAAACCAAAAAAATAGAACAGTCCTGTGGAGGTTTGTATCAAATTATGCAGCAGTATTTAGTTATAAGGTATAAAAATATGACACAAATATATACAGATGCATCAAAACAGGAAAATGGTAAAACAGGAGTTGCAGTATATATTCTGAAAGAAAAGATTTCTATAAAAAGAAGAACAACAGATAATTTATCAATTTTTTCAGCAGAGATGTTGGCAATTATTATGGCATTACAATGGGTGCTGGAGGTGAAGCATAAAAATGTAGTTATCTGTTCAGATTCATTGTCTTGCCTGACTAGTTTTAAAAGTGGAAAATCTGAAAGCCGTCAAGATCTTCTAGATGAAGTCAGTTATTTAATATATGGTATAAAGCAACAAAAAATAAGTATTCGATTTACATGGGTTCCAGCACATAAAGGAATTTTAGGAAATGAAAAAGTAGATAAATTAGCTAAAGAAGCAGTTAAGGCAAGAGAAATTGAATATGATGTCCCGCTAAGTAGAAAAGAAATAAAAGTAATTATTAAAGATAAAATAAATAATATATGGCAGGAGAGATGGAATTTAGAAGAAAAAGGAAGACATTTATATAAAATACAGAAAGATATTATCATAAGATATAATAGTATAATGAATAGAAGAGAGGAAATATAGATAAACAGGTTGAGGATAGGGCATACTAGTTTAAGTACTGGTTTAAAAATAATAGGGAAACATCCAACAGGTAATTGTTCTTATTGTGGAGAAATCGAAGAAGTAGAACATGTTTTGATTTATTGTAGAAAATATATAAAAGAGAGGAAAGAACTGGAAAGGGTATTGGGGAGTTCAGTAAAGATGGCTGATTTATTAGGGAAGCATCAATCAGATAAAATATTTAAAGCACTTATTAAATATTTAAAAGATACAGAGTTAGCTGGGAGGATTTAGTGTGTATGTGTGTGTGAGTGTGTAAGTATAGATATAATTTAGTTTCATTAAGATATAAAGATATATAGGAAAATATATTTCTAAATTACATCTCCGTCCAGCTGATGGCGGTAATGCACACAGGATGTAAACTGCCAGAAAACACAACAGAAGAAGAAGAAGTAGTAGAAGAAGAACATGCTCGTCACTGCGCGCTATTATCCAACATGGCGACGACCGGTGCGGCAGAGAGTGATTATTTAGCGATAGTGATGGAGTTTCATGGATTTATCATCATCATCTGAGAGCGATTTGGAATATATAGAAGACTTTCTTGACAGCAACCTGATTTTTGACAAAATCCAGCCATACCAGTTTGAGGCAAGGAGACCAAAAAGGAATGATGTGAGTTGAATCTGTCTGCTGCGGCAGCAGTCTCCTTATTTTTGAGATGTTTTTTCCACTTTTACCCGATGTATTGCAACATCAAACCGCTATGCACGTGGGCATTGTTGCTTCAATAATAGCTCTAGAAAATTTCAATGGTGAAGTCCTCTGGGAATCTGAAATAATTGTTGTTTATCACACCTGTGTGAGCGCAGTGCCTCTGCTAAGAAACAACACAGGATGTGACGTCAGGCCGCCATTACTGCCCATATTTGGGCACTAAATGCCGCCGCCAGTATCGGTGATTGCGACGACAATTTATGCCGCGCCGGCGTCACAGTGCGTTCTAAATGACAGGTACTGGCTTTTAATCGTAATTCTATGAAGGATGTTTAAAATTTCGGGCTCTTTAAAAAATACTTTTGGTCTCCAAAAGGGGGGTGCGCGCGCCCCCTGCGCCACCGCCTGAATCCGCGGCAGGCATTGTTGGTCTATCTCAAGCATATGGTATTCCGCAAAGGAACATTTCAGACACATTATCAATAAATCACACAATTCAAACTAGGTCTAATACCCAGGGCATTTTTCTTAATATAGATTTTAGTAAAGCGTTTGATAGAGTTGAGTACAACTTCTTATGGGCAGTTTTGAACAGGTTTGGGTTTGGGCAGTCTTTTATCAGTAGATTACGCTTATTGTATGCAAACGCGGGAAGTAAAGTCAAATGCAATGGTCACTTTACAGACTATTTTCGCTTACATAGGTCAGTCCGGCAGGGCTGTCCTTTGTCATCCTTGCTATATAGTTTAGTGGCTGAGCCCCTGGCTCTGCTGATAAAACAAGACAACAAAATCCATGGTATAGAATCTCCATTAGGGACCAGCAGTAAAATTTTCCAATACGCAGATTACACATCAATAACAGTCAGGGCAGAAGAGGATCTAGATAGAGTTTTTCACCATGTACATGAATATGGCCTAGCCTCTGGTGCAGCTCACTGATATCACCTCGAAGAAGCAAGCACTAAGAATTAAGTCAGTCTCGCATTTCTTGACCTCATTCCATCATCATGTATGGTTTGATTATTTGGAAGAAGCACTGTCCCGGTTCGGCACGGAGACTGTCTTTAACCTGTGCTCCATAACAATTCCAGCAGAAAAACCGTTTAAGCCTTTTCCACGCAGAATTACTTGAAGCCTGGAACAAAACTCGTCCTTTTCTAGTGACAGACATGCAATATACATCCGTCCATTCGTTGCCCATCTTCTGTAATCCCGAAGTGGTCTGCGGGAGCGGCATGCTGTGCCTCCCGTCCTGGAGAGGGGCCGGCATACACACCTTTGCACAGGTGCTGAATGAAAGAGGGACAGTAGATGTTGACAAAGTCCAGAATCAGTTTAGAACAGCACACCATGTAGTCAGGAAAAACATGCTGGTGAAAAACTGTCAAATTATTCAGGCAGCCTTGCCTTCACACTGGCTCTCGCGTGTCAGTAGGGGGAGTCGGTACCACGGGGGTGCAGGACAATGCTCTAAATTTCCTCCTTCCCGTAGGGGATAAGAAGAAAAGATAAGCGAAGTGAAAACCAAAGTGTGGTACAACATGCTTGTTTCTCTGGTTGCACAGGAACCAACTTCACATAAGCAATGGTCATTGTTATTCCCTGATAGGGTGGTGCGAAGCATATGGTTGTACTTTCCGATCAAGCAGAACTGTCACCAAGCCAATAACATGGACTTCTTGCTAAGACACAGGAGGATCTTCACAGGTGTGGTCCTGCATCAAATTAACAATGAAAAGTACAGCAGAGACTGCACCGTCTGCCGCTCAGCCCCAGAAACACTGGAACACCTGTTTCTGCACTGTCCTGAAAATATCCCCTTCTGGAAGAGGATCGCTCAACTGCTGCGCAGCATGTCATCAGCGCTGGGAGGCACTGGGCAGCGATGGGACTGGACGAGACTCTTTGGGCTCACAGAACCCCATGAACAGCTGAGTAAACAACAACACGCGCTTTGCAATGTTACACTCTCCATTGCCAGATATTCTGTTTACCTTTCCAGAAACTATCAGCTCCATGAGAGCAAGACGGTGAATCGTTGGATGTTTTTCAGCGGGCTGATGCGTGCTCACCTCAAAACTTTGGACACTGCCAACATGGGCTTCTGTGACAGCATCCTTGGGCCACTTCAGGTCTTATAAAGGCGGTGACGGATGGATGAAGTACGCTGGGCAGGATGGACGAACTACACCCGAGGAGTTTTTTTTTCCCTTTCTTCTCTTCTAGAACTGTGCATCGTTAAAGGAGTATTTTTCTGTTTACATATTTAAGAGCTAATTGTAGCTCTCTGAATGATTCTTGTTTGTGAACCAATCTAAATTCGATTTTTTTTGTATTTCCTTTTTATAATAAAAGATTTAAAAAAAAACACGCCCGATCGTCTGATCTCGGAAGCTAAGCAGAGTCTGGCCTGGTTAGTACTTGGATGGGAGACCACCTGGGAATGGCCCATGACCCCCCAAAGTCATTTTTCACCACTCCTGTCTTCTTCTGGCGCCCGGTCGGTGTGATGCAAGCGAAGATCCGCTGCCCGAACTCCAACTGCCCAGCACCGCCGGGCGAATTCCTGGAGAAGAAAGGCTTCGGCAGCTACGCCAGGCAGGTGTGTGGCATGACCAACAGCTACACCCTGTTGACGGAGAAGCTGAAGTGTACGTACTGCGAAAAGGTGAGGCGGGTGGCGAGCGACTAAACACTGCAAAACTGACATACTTGTTAATATACCATTATTATTACTATTATTATTATTATTATAGAATTTTCATAAAATATAAAAGTGATCTCAAAATGACAATATTATTATCACAATAATTTCTATGACAACTTATCATGTAGCCAAACTTTGTTATTGTGACAAGCCTGGCCATAGTAAAGAAGCGACTGTGCTGTTTTTTACAGGATCCCCCTGGCGTGCAGCTGTATGTCTCTGTGAAGGTGGTGGTGCTCAACGGCATTCGCCTCAACAAGTACAGGTGTCAGCGAGGCAGCAACTCCCTGGAGGGTTTGCACTCACACCTGTACAACGCCATTCCCTCGCAGAGATGCGGAATTATGCAGTTCCAAGTGAGGATGAGCAGTTTTAATATATAAGAACAAATTCTGACAACACATCATGTTTCACATTCTTGCCTGTCTCCTCCCGGCTCCAGTGCCTTCCTCTGTGTTTTCTCATGCAGCATCAGACGTACAGTATGGGCCATAAGGGCCAAAAGAGAGATGAACGTGTGTCCTGGTCCTTTACACGCCAACGGTCGTGTCTTTCAGGTTTATCCGATTGTGTTTGCGGTGCAGTGGAACAACCGGATGGAGTCCCTCAGGGTTGCTGGTGGACACGGCCGGCAGACCTGGTGCATGGACCCGCGGCAGATTCAACGCATGAATCAGCAGGCTGAGGTGCTGTTTGGTAGAGAGCATGTCCTCGAACCCAACTTTGTTGCTCCAATGCCCTACCCTGCTGAGTACAAAGACCCGGACGAGGAAGAGCTTCTTGGGGTGGAGTACGCCATGTGTCAGTCGACCAGCTTCGCTGCAAAGGATTTCTACGCCCACCAAGGTAAACTATCTAGAAACAGAAATATGCTAACTAAGCTGTTAAATCTTTCTAAGTGAAACGTGAGGTAAATACATGTGATATGAAGCCTACTGTTGGCTTTTGCGACTGCACAGACGTGTTGGTAAAAAGCCCATTTTATACTTTGCAGTTGAGGAAGAGCAGAGCCGTGACGAAGAGGAGACGGCTGAACAGAGCGAAGAGGAGGAGGAGCTGGCAGATGAAGGTGTGGACGTGTGCGGAGAGTCGGAGGAGGATCCAATGGACGCCGTCAGTGGGAAACACGCCATCCTCACTCGGTCAGAGCAGGTGGAGGAAGAGGACAGCCCCGCCCTGCAGGATGTTTTAATGACTCAGAGCCACCTGCAGCTCCCTGGGCTGCCGGAAGTGGAAGCCTTGGCCTTGCTCCTTCTCCACCTGGCCGATGACACAGACCATCACCTGGTGCCGGCCGACCTCAGGGTGAAGATTGCCTCTGTGGTCAGTGCTTTGCATGATCACGACAGGTCAGCTGCCAACTTTGTAAAACAATACGAGTCTCGGTGGGGCTACACGCTGTTTGGCCGGTGCCTGGGAGCCGACACACCTGAGACCAGGGCGGCCCAAAAGACAAAGTTTTCTTGGATGAGGTACCCTCAGGCGGCACGTGTTACTGAAGACAGCCGTCTGTTGTACCTCATCATCAAGATGCTTAAGAACCGGCCGCCAGCCTGTCGTCTCACCTCCCCCACCAAGGTCACCACAGCGATCAAAGGGCAGTACAAACGCATTGTAGACCGAGTCAGAGACGACGCCATCCTGAACAGTCTCTCCATTCCTCTGCCCAACTTGAACTCAAAATCCATCTCCACCTTCATTGCACGGGAGGAGAAGAAAGCCAACTTCAGGGCGACTGTCATCCCTAAAGTGAAGCTCCACCGCAGAGTGCTGTCTGACGCACCAATGCCAGCCGGGGGTTTGGACTGGATGTTCCTCTGTGGTTCTCCTTTTCTGTGGAAAAGAGGCAAGCAAGCAGAAAGCCTGGACGGCTGCTGGACAACTTGGCTGTGCTTATTGACAAGGGGCAGAGGGGTTTTCCAGCAGGAGTAAAATGGAAGACAATGACAAGTGATGTCCAATGTTCCTTCCAAGGATTTTCAAGTTGCCATTTCCTTTGAGAAAGAAAGCGATGTGTGATGAATGAAATTGATGTGTAATGTAAATGTGCAGTGGGCATGAATGAGTTTGTGGTGAGGTGAGTGCGAGGAAGGCAAGGAGCTGCTCTTTGACACTTAAAGCGTGCGTGTGGCCCCTCCATCCTCGTTTACGACCACACCACTCTGAACACGCCCACTGCGTCAATAGGTTGGTTGTGCAGCAGACAGAACATTCTTTTCTTTGGCTTTGTTCCTCTTTTTTCTCTAGTCATTCTCAACCTTTTTCCTTTTTGGCTTTTTGGAAAATCGTTTTTTCCCTCCCCACAGTCCTCGCTGTTGGGGAAGCAAAGTCAATATTTTTCATGGATTCCCTGGCTTCTGAAGAAATGGAACGGAACAATCACCAGCAGATGGATAACGAACAAAAGAAGATGAGTATTGTTTATGAGAAGGATAACACGGTGAAAATTGAAATACACGGAGAGGAGAAAATGTCGGCCTTGGAACTGATGAAAAACATACGTTTATTGTGTGCAGGATTATTGGCATGTCGTTTGTTAACAGACACCAGGTATGAAATCACAATGAGCAACAGCACAGCAAAAAAGAGACTTCTGGATGGTTTCAAAATTGGATCAACCAAAATAATGACACGAGAACTTGTAAATGATGAGTTGGTTGCATGATCAGGTGCTTATTCAACCAAGCACAGGGCACACATGCGGGAGTGATGGTGAGATGGAAGAGGGGCTGGAAGTGAATGGCTCAGGTAATGAGGCAGAAGAAAACATGAAACAAACTCAAGTCTCGTCTCTGGCCTTAGGGTCGCCCGATGCTGCCGTCAAAGACGGGGCCTCGGGGTTGGATGTAATGCCGGGCTCCACTTTTGAGACTAACCGTTTGGGGGGGAGCGGGGAGTAGTCGCTGCTCCTCCTCCCGCGATGACTCACTGGTGACACAAAAGGTGCGTGTGGCCCCTCTCTCCTCGTTTACGGCCACACCACTCTGAACACGCCCCTGCGTTGGATGGTTTGGTAGAAACACGAAGGCAGAATCTGCTTAACATTTTTCTTTTCTTTTTGTCTAGTCTTTTTTGCTCTTTTAAGAAGTTTTTCATTTTTTAAAATTGCTAGTTTTCCATCCCCACAGTTTTTACTGTTGGGGAGGCGTTTTTCGTTATGGATAATATTCCCAAAACCTTGATGGATCTCCCGGCTGCTGACTCACTGGAACGGCAAATGAATCAAAAAATGGAAAACGGACAAACAACGAATGTAAAATGTGACAAGAATAATACCGTGAATATAGAAATTGAAGGAGAAGAAAAGATTTCAGCTCTGGAGTTAATGAAAAATATCCGACTTTTGTGTGGGGGACTGTTGGCGTGTCGCTTGCTAAAAGATACCAGATATGAAGTTACCATGAGCAATATCACAGCAAAAAAGAGACTTTTAGACGGTTTTAAAATTGGAAGCACAAGAGTCATCGCAAAAGAACTGGTTAATGACGAGATAGTGGTGTCATTTTTGGGACTCCCGGCTTACATCACCGACGATGAAATTTTGGGAAAGCTTCAAGGCTGGGGGGTGTCGGCGGTGTCGCTGATTAGGCGTCGGGTGTGGCCAGGAACAAAAGTTGCGGATGGAACAAGGTTTGTAAAAGTGAATTTTACAGAGGCTGTACAATCTCTGCCTTATTCTGCCAGATTTATTACAGCCATGGGTCCGGAATACTTTAGAGTTATTCACGATCGACAAGTTAAAGTCTGTAGAATCAGCCGGGTCACATTTTGAGAGAAGGTCCTGAATTTTTATGTCATTCCTGTGGAGTCCAGGGGCATTATGCGAGGGAATGCTCAAAGAAGAAGATCATGGAGGACTGTAAAATTTGTCACAACAAAATAAACATGTGTATTTGTAATTCTAGTGAGTCGGAAGATCAGGATCAGGGTCCTGTTCAGCCAGATGTGGGAAATGAAGGCGGGAGTGACTGATATGGAGGAGGGTCTGGTGGGCGGTGGCGCAGGTGGAGAGGCGGGGGGAGACACGCAGGCAGAAGCGCCGTTGCTGAGCTCTGCGCTGGCAGGTGTAGCCGACGATGAGGGAGGCTCACAGGCGGATGCTCCGCCGGACTCTGCTTCGAGAATAGACCCCTTGCAACCACGTGACTCCGTTACCCAGAACCCCTTGCGTGGCGGCCATATTGGTTGGCACGCCATTTGACGAAATGACGAGTTCTCCAGGTATTTTTCTTCTTTAGATAACGTATCACAAGATCGTTTTAAGAGTAAGTTGATGGTTGATGGTATCAGATTGCCAGATCCACACAGCAAAAGCCTGAAGGGACGGAGCGAGTCTGTGAAATGCTGGCCAATGGTTTCTACCGCGACACAGCTGCTTTATAAACACGCAGGCCAGTACGGACAAGAGAGCACGAAAGCCCCTGAAACCACTGGACTGCTACAATTATTTTATATCAGGAAAAAGGCTCCAGCGACGCCATGAGGGATTAAGCGGTCAGAAAATGGATGGATGGATGTTCAGACATGTTTGTGTAACAGCAGAAAGCAGAGAGGAAGACCCGCCCGGTAGGTTAAAAAAACATCACTCACTACGGATTATTTAGGTGTTTTTGTCTTGTTAAAATGGGTGGGGGTGTCGGCGACATTGCAGCGTAAACACAGACGTACTAGCGCCCGTGAACGGGCGGAGGGGAGGTGGCGATCATTACACTGGCCGGAGAGCCGCCGCTGTCTGGAGCAGCAGGAAGCGGGTGCTGCTCCAGACGGCGGCGGAGACAGCAGACAGCGGCGGCTCTACACGGGCCGGAGAGCCGCCTCCGCCGCCGCGGCTGCTGCCTCCGCCGCCGCGGCTGCTGCTGCCTCCGCCGCCGCGGCTGCTGCTGCCTCCGCCGCCGCGGCTGCTGCTGCCTCCGCCGCCGGAGAGCCGCCGCTGTCTCCGCCGCCGGAGAGCCGCCGCCGGAGAGCCGCCGCTGTCTCCGCCGCCGGAGAGCCGCCGCTGTCTCCGCCGCCGGAGAGCCGCCGCTGTTTGAAGCTACACGGGCGGCTCTCCGGCCAGTGTAACGATCGCTACACGGGCCGGAGAAGCCGCTGTTGCTGCTTCAGGCAGCGGCGGAGGGGAGGTAGCTATTGCTACACGGGGTGCTTCTCCGGCCTGTGTAGCAATAGCTACCTGCCCCCCGCCGCTATTTAAGTAGAACAATGACGAGAGCAGAATTAAGTTGTATTTACCGGAGATGAAGTGTAGACTGCAAATTCTCTCGTACTATGTTGGCTCCCCCAGTCCATCGGGAGGGTCTGCCTGCGCTCTTTTCATTGAAAATATCCATTTCTTTCTTCGTCCTTCCTCCTTCGGTAAACGACAGAAACGTACATCCAACGATTTGGAATGCCTCTCTGTGCAACCGGGAGCACAACAAGTCGTAGGCATTGCTTAGATTCCAAAAATAAACTAACTAAAAGTACGCTCTAAATCACCCGTTTTGTCATGTAGTAGACGGGCTGTCAGGCTAGCCTGCCCACCAAGATGGAGGCGCGCACCCCCGATCACGTGACTGTGACGTCAGATGCAAGGGGTCTATTGATGGTGGGGGGGAGCGGGGAGTAGTCGCTGCTCCTCCTCCCGCAATGGAAGTAAAGGAAATTGCCACGACTACAGTTCTGTCGCCCAATCACCTGCCATCTCAGACTCCTCTGGAAAATATACCGCAGCCGCTCAGAATACTGCCTGATTTGGAGACTGACCCTGATCTTGATACTTCTACAATTGTAAGAACGAGGAAAACACTTGCAGCGCAGTTTCTCTTAAGTCTTCTCTTGCCTAATGCCCGCGAGCTCCGCAGAGAAGAAAAAAATTGATGCAGTTATTTTTTTGTTTACAAAAAGCGGGTTACTGATTGAAATCCCCACTCTCACCTTCTCAGTCATGGCATCCTTGGACAAGACGGTGGTGACCGCTGTAAGGCTTCCGGCGGCCTCCCCCGGGGCAACTGAAGCGGCTGGGATGAGGCTCACCCCCAGCCAAGCGCTTTGGGGTGTGGGTTTAACAAAACTGAATTAATAAAATCAGCTACAGGGAACAAATGGGGGCGTAAGGAAAAAAAAGCTGCCAAGGGAGCAGGGGACTGTGGAAAAAGGCAAGCAAGCAGAAAGCCTGGCAGCTGCTGGACAGCTTGCCTGTGCTTATTGACAAGGGGGAGAAGGGTTTTTTTCAGGAGTAAAATGGAAGACAATGACAAGTGATGTATAATGTTCCTTCCAAGGACTAGTGGTTTTGTCAAGTTGCCATTTCCTATGAGAAAGAAAGTGATGTTTGATGAATGAAATTGATGTAAACGTGCAGTGGGCATGAATGAGTTTGTTGTCAGGTGCGAGCGAGGAAGGCAAGGAGCTGCTCTGTGACACTTAAAGCGTGGGTGTGGCCCCTCGCTCCTCGTTTATGGCCACACCACTCTGAACACACCTGGTGCGTCAGCTTGTTTGGTCACAGAGCGTCTTGGAAATCTTTCTCCTATAATCAATCCCTTTTTTCTCCCTACTTTTTCAATTGAGCGCAAGATTTGCGTTTTTTGTTCTAGAAATCGCAGTTTTTTTTCCCCTCCCCAGTCTTTAACAGTTGGGGAAGCGTCATTTTTTTGTCCTTTTGTCTATTGTTTTTTTTCCTTCCAGTGTCCTGTCTAGCAATGTGGCAATAAGAACTGATGTCTTAATGCCAAATAGAGCTCAATAGATTTTGCCTTCACAAGTGGAGCAAACAGCTTTCGCCATAGTGCTCCGCTTGATTTATGTATGTAAATAGCTTTATTGTGATTCCTGCATGTAGAATTGCAAATTATATGGACACTACAATGGAAGAGTATTAGAGTAACGGAAGAACAAGTGGAAAAAAAGAAAGAGGTGAAAGAAAGAGATAAAAGGGAGAGAATGATAAAACGTCCTCAGTCTATTCCATCACCTGGAAAGAGAGATGCAAAAAGAACAACACAACCAACAGATATAAAGCAACAGATACAATCGAGTAACACCTTGATGCCATTGCTAAATCATATTTTTTAAGCTGACATGTGTAAAGTGATACCTGAAAAAAAGACTGAAAGAAAATAAATTACAGGCTTTCTGTATACAAGTTAACACTTAATACCTAGAACCGTGCACCTGTGGGAGTTTGTGAAGGTGCACTAGCTTAGGTGAAAATTATCCAGAAGGAAATAGCTCAATAGTGGTTGTGGAGAACCAAAGCCCCGCCTTCCCCGAGCACAGAGGCAGGGGTCCAATAACCCCGGACTCCCAAAGGGGCCCCCAAAGCAGGGCGCCCAAGAGGGGCCAACACAGGAAATCTGCAACCCCCCCCCCCCCCAAGGAAAGAGGAGAGACGACCCCGAGGAAATCCCCCAGCCAGGCCCGCGAAACAGCCACCCGGAATGGGCCAGTATCCACCCGGGAACCCGCCCCAAACCCGAGGATCAAGGCGCCCGCCAGCGCAGCGGAGGAGGGCAGGACGTGGGGGGATGGGCTCCGCACCTAGCGGACACTTGAGATGTTCTTGGGAGAGGGAACAGACCAGACCCGTACCTGGGGAAAAAAAAAAAAAAAAAAAACACTCATTGACAACATCCCTCCCTAGTGCCCCACTCACCACACAAACTTACACACCACCTTACCCTAGCCCCCCCTGCCCCCCCACCCCTTTCTGGGGAGAGCAGAGGCACCAGCCCCAGACCCGGCAAGCCGCTAGCTACCCACATCAGCCCCCCTCAAAGAGCCCGGACCCAGTGTCCCGCTCCTCCTCCAGGCCCCAGACTCCGTGCCGCGATCGGAGATCGAGGGTGTGCAAAAGACCACGATCCTCACTACGCCCGCTCAGATGTGTTGTTGCATGTTGTTCTCAAGTGTGTTTAAAACTGAGAGCGTCGAAGAGGTGCACGGCACAGCCCTCCCCCCTTCCGGAAGGAAGCTGGTGCCAGTGCCCCCCTCCAAGCAGCTACCCAGAACCCTCAATGTCTAAATGCGAGAGGGGGTGAGGGGAGCCATCCGAGGCGAGGCTCACACAACATAAGCCCCCCCCCCCCCCAGACGTCTTCAACCCCCCCCATACCACGGCCTACATGAATGTGCGTTGTGAAAATGTTTGGAGTGAAAGTGTCTAAAATGCATGATAGAATTGGGGAGAGGGACGTCCCCAGAAAGTGGCAACCTCCAGAAACGCCCCCCTACCCAAGGACCTACATGTGTGGCGGCATGATGGAGCAGGCCGAGGGAGGAGTCCGGGGATGGGGAGCAAACGACTGGGGAGCTATCCCAGGGAGCCAGCTCTCCTACTGACTCCAATAGGCACCCCCGCTCCCCGAAAGCCGCACCCGGAAAAGGGGGCCCCGCCAGCGACACCACCCCTCCAGCCTAACCACCAAGCCTACTGGCTTTGCCCCCCCCCAAAAAAAGAGAAGGGGGACCCTGGCCGGCCAGCCCGCACAAGCCACCCCAAACCCCACCCCCAATCGAAACCCGCACCGGGAGACCACACGGACCAGGACCAGGACAGGGGGCTGGACACAAGCCCACCAGAACATCCATTCCACCCTCCCCCACCCATAGACTAAATCCCTCCCCAACACTAACATTCAAACAACTCACTATACATTCGACAGACATCCAGGCTGGGTTAGTCCCTACTCCCCCTCCCTCCCACCCCCCCACTAGCAGAGTGCCAATCCAACGAAGGGGAAGAGCATCTCCTTGAGATGTTAATCGCCAAGCCCCCCTACGAGCTCAACAGGCCCCGAGGCCCCCCAGCGCACCAGAGGCTCTGTGCAGGGGCAGACACCCCGGTGCGCGCCGGCCCAAACCCCAAGCGGCACACCCCCCGGAACCAGAAACCCCGAGGCTCTGCCGGGGCCCCCGCTCGAGGGCGGCGCGCCCCAGGGACCCCAGGCCCACCCAGCGGCATCACAGCTACCAGGTCTATTGATTCTCATTATGGGTTCCCTTTGTGGAACGCTGACGGCTTCTTCGGCAACTGAAAGAATGGAACAGCCAACAAACCTGGAAATGAATAATGGACTTGACAAGATGAACATCACATATGAAAAGGACAACACTGTGCAGATCGAAATGGAGGGAGATGACAAGGTGTCAGCACTGGAGCTGATGAAAAACATATGGCTCCTGTGTGGAGGTTTGCCGGCGTGCAGGCTGATATCCGACACAAAATACGAGGTAACTATGAGCCAGGCTGCGGTGAAGAAACGGCTGTTGGACGGATTCAAGATATGCTCCACCCGAGTAATGGCCAGGGCGTTGGTGAACGCCGATCTTGTCATCTCATTTTTGGGTCTTCCTGCGTATATCCTGGATGAGGAAATCTTGGAAAAGCTGCGCGGATGGGGCGTGTCAGCGGTGTCACCATTAAGCGGCGGGTGTGGCCGGGCACAAAATCGGACGGACGGAACGAAGTTCATTAAAGTGAAATTCACGGAGGCTGTGCAGTCTCTGCCCTACTTTGTTAAAATTAACACTGTTATGGGGCCGGTTGATCCACAACAAGCAAGTTAAAGTGTGCAGGATCTGCATCCAGCCGGAGCACACACTAAGGGAATGTCCTGAGTTTCTGTGTCACTCCTGCGGAGTCCAGGGGCATTATGCTAGAGAATGCTTTAAGAGCCAAAAGGTGGTTAAAGATCGCAGAATCTGTCACAATAAAATGACGTTGTGCATTTGCAATCAGAATGAGATGGAGGATCAGGGTCAGGGTCCCGTTGGGTCGGGTGCAGAGAGCACATGTGAAAGCGGGAGCGAGATGGAGAAGGGGCTGGAGGTGGTGAACATGGGCGGGGCGGTTGAAGAGACCGCAGCGCAGACTGAGGCTCAGCTTACTAATCCTATGGTGATTGGTTCACCCGAAGCATCGGGGAACCTGCAGGCGGCCAGCCTGTCGTGCTTAGCTGTTCAGAGTGACAGTGAGGGAGAGCAGGCGGCAGTCGCTGCTCCTCCCTCCGACACAGAAGCACGGAAAATCATTATGGCTCGAACTTCGTCACCTGAGCACTTGCCATCCTTCCAGACCCACCGTGAGAGCACAGTGTAGCCGCTGAGAGCGCTGATCGATGCTGATGTGGACCCTGACCTTCATTTGTCAACAATAGCGGGAGCGAGAAAGCGACTCGCAGCTTTAGCAGGGAAAAAAGCGAAAAGGTTGAATAGAAAAGGCGATGTTTAAGCTCGCTGTAATGTTGCTGCTCCTCTCGCTTAATGCCCGTGGGCTCTGCAGGGAAGAGAAAGTCAAAGCAGTCATCTTTCGGTCTTGCTTTGATATTATGTGTGTGCAAGAAACCAAGTGGGATTGTGAAAAAGAGCAGAACATGTTAAAGAGGTGGAAGGGAGACATGCTCTCCTCCACATCCGGCAATTGTGCGGGGGGAGTGGCTGTTTTCCTGCGGGAGGGGGTAGCTCAGAGCAGCACACTAATTTATAAGGCTAAAGACGGAAAATGTATTATAGATTTCACTGTTAATGACAAACACCACAGGCTTATTAACATACATGCGGCAAGTGGTGAAGTGCAGAGAAAGCAGTTTTTCAAGGATATAAGTAAATGGATCACAAAATTGTATTATCATAGGCGACTTCAATGTTATTCTTACGAGGTCTGACATTTCAAATAACTTTCCTGAGGACTCCAGCAGAAATGCACTTTAATAATGCACTCAATTTAATATCAAATAATGGGTTAATAGATCTCTGGAGGTTATTCAATCCCAGGCAGAAGCAATATACAAGGAAACAGGTTGTTTTAGGACAGCTTAAACATTCCAGGCTTGATCTTTGCCTAATGTCCTCTTCCCTTGTCCCTGAGGTACGGCAAACACAAGAAATGGATAGAAAAAAGAGGTTAACATTAATTAAGGAAAAGACTGATGAATTAAGTCTACTGGAAATGGATCAAAAGAGGGACATTTCGCAATATATTGTTATAAAAGGAACAATTGGACCAGGCTGAGGTCAACAAGTGCAGAGCAGCCATTATTCGCAGTAAAGCTAAGGTTTTAGCGGAGGGGGAAAAAAAATAAATAAATCAACGGCCTTCTTCTTAGGGCTCGAAAATCAAGCAAAAAAATGTGACAATCACTGCAGTAAGAAATCAGGAATGGCAAAAAGTTACTGATCCAATAGACATTTTGGAAACTGTACAACAGTTTTACTCGAAGCTTTTAATCAGCAACAATACACCTACAGGTAGCATAGAGGAGGTGACAGTCCTCCTTTTCCAAAGGAGGACAGAGTACTGCGACGCTCCAATAACCAAACAGGAAATTCTGCAAGCCATTGATTCACTAAGCCTCAATAAGAGTCCCGGAAAGGATGGGATTACCGCTGAATTTTACAAACAGTTTAAAGAGCAAGTTAGTAGAATTTTATTTAAAGTCTTTACAATAATCACCACGACAGGATGCACGCCTAAGACATATGCGCAAGGCGTCATCACGATCCTTTACAAAAATAAAGGTGATAGACTCACCTTAGAGAATTACAGGCCCATTAGTCTTTTAAACACAGACTATGAAATCTTTGCAAAAATTTTGCCAAACAGGTTAAAATCAGTCGGCGATAGTATAAATCCTTCTCAAGCGTATGGCATCCCGCAGAGAAGCATTTCTGACACTATTCTTTCAATAAAACATACAATACAAACAATGACAGATACACAAGGAATCTTTCTTGCGGTTGATTTCGGTAAACTTTTTGTTTTTTTCGCCATAGAGTCTTCTGGGAAGACGGGGAAGGTTCACCCGGTTGCTGAACCTATGGAACAAAAAACAAACAAGGAAACTGACGGTGGATCAAGGAAGTTGAGTGTTACTTATGAGAAAGAAAACACAGTACAAGTTGAAATAGAGGGGGAAGAGAAGGTGTCAGCGCTGGAATTAATGAAGAATATACGGCTCCTCTGCGGGGGTTTGCTTGCTTGTCGCCTTATTTCCGACACAAAATATGAAGTGACAATGAGCAACGATACAGCGAAACAAAGACTTTTGGATGGCTTCAAAATCAGATCTGCCCAAATATCAGCAAGGAAGCTGGTTAACGATGAGCTCATTGTTTCATTCCTCGGGCTCCCTGCTTACATCCTGGACGAGGAAATCCTTGAGAAGCTGCATGGCTGGGGTGTGTTGGTGTGTCGGCAGTATAGCCAATTAAACGTCGAGTCTGGCCGGGTACCAAGAGTACAGATGGAACGAGGTTCGTAAAAAGTTCACTGACACTGTAGTCTGTCATATTCAGTTAGGTTCATTACAGCCATGGGTCCAGAATATTTCAGACTGATCCATGATAAACAGATTAAAGTGTGTAGAATCTTTATCCAGCCAGGCCATATATTAAGAGAGTGCCCTGAGTTTTTGTGTCACTCTTGCGGAGTTCAAAGGCATTACGCAAGAGAATGTTCCAAGAGAAAGATTGCTAAAAATTGTAACATCTGTCATAACGTGATGATATCATGCATTTGTTACAAGAGCGAGTCAGAGGATCAGGGTCCTGCGGGAAGGAGCACAGAGATTGAAAGTGAGATGGAGGAGGAGGAGGACGGGGCTACTGGGGGAAATACAGAGCGGAGCGAGGCTTCGCTGCTAAACCCTGAGCTGGATGAATCAGCAGAGCCGAGGGCTGAGCCAAACACGGGTGACCCGCTGGTTTCTTCTCGGCAGATCTCTGGAGGAGAGGGGCAGGGTGGTGGCGTCTTTGAGTTTTCTTAATGGAAAGAAATTCTGAAGACAGTCGGACGGCACCAGGTTCTCAAACATGGATCAACACACTGACAAAGAAAAAGCGAACAGACTGGTTAAAATAACGGAGAAATATGAGAAGGAAAATACAGTATAGATAGAAATTGGAGAGGAAAAGATTTCTTCTTTTGAGTTGATGAAAAATATCAGGTTATTGTGTGGAGGATTGTTTGCCTGTCGGCTGATCACGGAGAAAACATATGAAATGATGACGAGCAGCGCAGTAGACAAGAAACGTCTCATGGATGGATTTAGGATTGGCTCGATAAACATGGCTAAAGAACTGGTGAATGATGAACTGGTGGTCTCTTCTCTTGGACTCCCGGCTTACATCACGGACGAGGAGATCCTGGAGAAGCTTCACGGCTGGGGAGTGTCTGCGGTGTCGGTGATCAGAAGGCGGTTCTGGCCGGGAACGAAGGTGGCGGATGGAACCAGGTTTGTAAAAGTTAAGTTCAAGGAAACGGTGCAGTCTCTGCCTTATTCTGTTAAATTCAATACAGCTCTTGGGCCTGAATATTTTAGAGTTATCCATGACAGACAGGTCAAGGTTTGTAGAATATGCATTCAGCCTGGTCACATCCTTAGAGAATGTCCTGAGTGTTTTTGTTACTCCTGCGGAGTCCAGGGGAATAACGCGAGAGAATGCCCTGTTAAAAAGCAGAATAGTGCTGAATTTGTGGTAATAATCAGAATAAATGTATCTGCAACAAAAGTGAGTCTGAAGATCAAGATCAGGGCTCTGTTCAGTCAAATGCATTAGATGAATGTGTGAGTGAAGGTGAGATGGAGGAGCTGGAGATGGATGAGACAGGTGAAGGAGGAGAAGACAAACAGGCAGAAGTTCAGGAAATGAACTCGAAGCTGTCTATTGCGGCAACCGATTAAGGGGCCTCTCAGGCGGACGTTCCGCCAGGCTCTGCTTCGCAGAAAGACGGAGGAGCGGGGAGTAGTCGCTGCTTCTCCTCCTAAAGTAGAAGCACAAACCCCCCCAGAATAGACCCTTTTCACATGACGTCACTCAACTTCCATTTTGAAGCGGAGCAGGGTATCGCTACATCCGGCTACATGCTTTTATATAGAAAATTCCGGAGGTCAAGATGTGTTTCACTGAAAATCAGCACGATTTCATAAGGTGAGACTGAGAGCACAATATTAAACGAGTCGTATTGACCATCTTTATTTTCCTTAGTATTGGTAGCGATCATTGCTGTTATATAGATGCTTTGATCGGGACAGTAACATGAAGATCAAAGCCAACATGCAGCAGCTTGTTAGCTTATTGTACATTTCATTAATCTGATGTAGATGTTATAAAATTCATTACCGATGAGGATACTGAGAAGGTTCCCCCCTTTCAAGATCCAGCCCCAGGCAGTTCGGGGTGGAGTGATATCCCGGGCTTGAGATTGGTGGAGTCTCCTCTGGGGACCCCACGGATGTTTGATACACAGTCCGAGGATCCCCCTCTCCCAGCCTAAAAGGCTAGGTTGATGTTGGAGGACCAGGGGGACTCCAGTTTAGTAGTGGGGCCAACGAATATGTCCGATGAAAGGGTCGCATCAGGCAGACGTATGTTGAATTTTGTGAGGGAATTGAACGACCACCACACCTCCATTAAGGTCGAGCCCACCTTTAGCGACACCATAATTAATTTTCTGGAAACCACAACGTTTAAAGGCCCGAGCTTTCACTATACAGGTATTCTGTCTACTAAAGTTTTCTTTAAACCCTCTGACACTCATGCTCTCCTTCACAAACAAAGTTACTATCCCAAGCATATATTCCGGAGACTTGTTAAGTCACAGCTTCTGCGGTTTGGGAGGATATGCTCTGGGGACACTGACAGAATCCAGGCTACCAGGACGCTGTTCTCCAGTCTCCGACAAAGGGGCTATTCCACAAACTTTCTCCGGTCCGTAGTTCAAGGGCTCAAGATAGATAGGACCATGAGCAGGTCCACCCAGGATACCCGTCAGCTCATACCCCTTATCTCAATTTACTCTGGCTACTCTTCCAGAATCCACTACCATCTCAAAAACTTTTCCAACCTTCTGGCCGGCACGCCTGTGGGAGATGGCTGCAGGGTTATCTCCGCATACCACAGGACTCTGAACTTAAAGGATTTGTTGATTAGAGCCAGAATCCCTCCCACTGGTCGAGTTAAACCCCCAGTCCTTATTCCTTTTGGAAAAAAGGTGGTCCAAAACTATGTTACAGGGGTCACTTTTTAGACAACACATTACCTTGCGGGATACCAACTGCGTTTATTTGATTCAATGCAAACGCTGCCCCAAGCAGTATGTGGGCGAAATGAGAAATGCGCTTAAAACACGGCTAGCGCACCACAAATGTAACATCACGGTTGGGCGCAAAGAAGATACAATCCTGGTCCAGCACTTCAGGAAGCATGGTGTGCATAATTTGAGGGTTATCGAGAAAGTGTACTCCTCCTAACCCCAACCCTATTCCTTAAAAAAAATAACCGTGGGTCTATTGGAAAGTACTTCTGTTTCTTAATTGTGAATTTTCTGTGTATTATGAATTTTCTTCATAATATTTGCACTTAGTATTTTGTAAAAAAAAAAAAATAAGAAAAAAGTGCACTAATATAGTGTATTTTAAGTAGAGGCCTGAAATTGTTTTATTATACTGTATTAGTAATGACATGTGCTGCTGACCTCTTAGTCAGATCAACCTTTGAAAAAGAGATATTAATCTCAATGGGAGTTTATGTGGTTAAATAAAAGGTTTTAAAAAGTATAATTAATAAAAAATTTCTCCCCTTGTCCTTGTGTCTCTCTCAGCAGCATCATAACCACCAAGCATGGCACAATCACAGAGAAACTGCTACTGCAGTGTCCCACATTGCTCAAAAAAAAAAAAAAAAAAACTTTCCATATCTCAGTTTTCATGACTTCCTGGCTGATGCTGAGATCAGCATCACATTGCTTGTTTGAAATGACAAAACAATAACATTTTTTATTGTAGCAAGAGGTGAGCAATCTGCAAGGCAAGTACGAAAACGCCTTGCAGCTGACAATGAGATGCTTGTTCCAGGGAGCAGCACAAAGGACTGGTCCCACCTGGAGGCAGTGCAAAATGATCATGACTACAGCTGCCATCCCCGCTTCTACAGCTACTCCAGCCAGGGAATGAAGTAATGGCTGACAAGGGTTTCCTGATTGAGAAAATGCTGTCAGAGGTGGGGGTTAAACTCATCATCCCACCATTAAAGAAATCAACCCAGCTCAGCAAACCAGACACTCAGAAGACCCAGGCCATCGCCCGTTTGAGGATTCTAGTGGAGAGGGCCATATGCAGGGTGAAGGAATACCACATTTGGGATAGAGTTAATCCGCTGTCCATGGTAGGATCAGTGAATCAGCTATGACACTAACATTGTAATTGGTTGAATGTAAATGCTAAATGATTGTTTTAAAAATGACATTGTGTCCTGCTTTGAAGTTGAGAACTAAAATAAAGTAAAAAGAATGCATTATTCATTAAATGGTTACTTTAATTCACAGATATGTCCACTGCTTACAAGTTTTGAAGTAACCCAGAAAATTGCTCACACCAAAATCAACAAATATCCATAGATGCTGCAAATACCTATGTCTTTTATAACAAAACCAATTTTTTTCATTTCTATACATCTGTTGCTGTGGACGACCATCTTTAAGTTTTTTTTTTTTTTTTTTTACCAAAGGCCATCACATGATGATCTGGAAGAGGCCCTGTCAAAAATTGAGAAACAAATAAGTTTGATTTAATTTACATTACAATGTCATCTATAAAAATACCTCATCTTATAAAAGTATTTGTTAAGGAAGATGAAAATAGAGCAGAGGAAAGATAAAGAGTCAGCCGAGGACCCGGTGTCACATCAGAGGGCTTCAGACTTAGACAACTTTATTTGTTATTTTGTATGCACAGAGTGCGTACTGAACAAAATTTCTGTATGCACTCTGACTGGCAGCAGAAGACTCATGGTCTTCTGCTGCCACCAGCAGGGGAGATTTATGACCCACTCAGGTGCTGAAATGCCACTCTCCAACAGCGTGCAGGCGCATCTACACTCACTTCCACGAAGCTCTCAGCGACCATCTCCTTAAAATGTTTTTTGTAAGTACGATTATTTTTTAGTTACGATTTAGGTTAAAATTATAGATATAACTGGTTTGCTCTTGCAGCGTGTGGTGTTTAGTCAGAAGGCGAGCAGAAACCACCACAAATAAACACACTGCCCGCTTAATATTGCATAAATCTTAATATCAAATGTTAAGTCATAATAAATAATGAGCGATGACTAAGGACAATGGTGAATGTTGGTGGACTGATTTTAACAACAAAAAAAACAAAAAGGAGGTATGCATGAAAAGAGGCATTGATGGTTAAATTGGTGGAGAGGAAAACTAATTTAAACTCACAGTATATGCTCTGTAAAGTGTGCACTTAGCAACAGTTCCAACACTTATTTTCTGTGGCTTAAACAACTTCATCCTCCTTCTGGAGGATTGTTCCTGGGCCAGGTACCCATGTACCTGGCCCAATTCCTTGCACCCAGGTTTGAAGGGTGCCTGTTTACATATAGGATGTTTATTACCGCGATCCACCAGGGCATTCAGGGTTCCTACGTAATTTCTGACTTTCTTGGTGAAAAGGAAGACCCGGGTTGTGCTTTTGCAGGTGGGAAATAGCTTCACTTCACAGTATGATCCGTTCAACGAGCGTGTGCACGCCGTGAGATTTTTTTATCTAGCCAGGCGCAAACATGGGGACGAGGGCAGTCCTATGGAAACATGTTCTGTACCCTGCCAGCATGCACTTAGCATACAGGTTGGGATGCCTGGTGGATTTGGGCATCACTGAGAAGTTACCGATGTTCTTCTCTTGAGCCAACATCGTCACATACATTTGCCACAAGTTGTCTGGGTGGTGGTCTGGAAGATTACCCAGCCAAATCTTTACTGCAGCTGAATGAATCCTTTTCCTCTCTGGTACACTGGGCCAGGGATGAGACATAGCATACACACAGCAGCCACAACGCAAAAGAGGCCCCATTTACATGGGAACCCCATTTTTGCTAGGTTGACAGATGTTAGTTTTTACCCAGGACTAAAGAACAGGGATCGGCTGGTTTCTTCACCGACGTTGAGACGAGTGGCCCTAGAAAACCAAACCCCTTTGTAGTCAGACTTCCCCACTGTTCCAACCTTAGGTTTCTAACACTCTGTAACTTACAGTGGCTGAGGTGAATCTAAGGTGGTCTTTCAGCAATCTTCACAGCTGTTGTAGTTGTCAGGAGCACTTGCAATGGTCCTTCCCACCTTGGGCTCGCCCAGTTTTTTCTTTTGATGACTGATGAACACCCACCCCCCTGGCTTCACTGCTTGGGTGTCCTGTGGAGACAAAGTTTCTTCTGGCAATGAATTTGCATTGGATACTTCTTTAGACTGTAACATCTCTCTCATGTGGTCTGCTAGTGTCTTTTGTTTTGTGAACAGTGGTAATTTGTATGGTCTCCAATGCATTATTTCGAAAGGGGTCAAACAATTGCTCATTTGAGTTCTTCTCATATTGTTTTACTATGTCCAGGCACTCTGGCCATGGCCTTTGTTTTTCATTGCTCTCTTTAAGCCTGGTTTAACTTAGACCAAAACGACGGCAGACCAAACAGAAGGGAAAATGGACCGAGAAATGGATGACGGAAGAAAATGAAGATTGCCTACGAGAAAGACAACATGGTGCAGATTGAGATAGAAGGGGATGAGAAGGTGCCGGCGTTGGAGTTGAAGAACATACGGCTCCTTTGTGGGGGCTTGCTGGCGGTTGCTGGATGGCTTTAGGATCAGTTCCACCCGCATAATGGCCAGTGAGTTGGTCATCGATGAGCTTGTCTCATTTCTGGGACTCCCTGCATACATCTTGGACAAGGAAATACTTGAAAGGCTGCATGGATGGGGTGTGTCGGTGGTGTCGCCCATTAGGCAGCGGGTATGGCCGGGCACCAAAATAGCGGATGGTACGAGGTTTCTGAAGTCAAATTTACAGACACTGTGCAGCGTCTGCCTTAGTCTGCCAAATTCACTACAGCTATGGGCCCTGAGTAATTCAGAGTAATCCATGATAGGCAGACAAAGGTGTGCAGGGTCTTTGTTCAGCCGGGGCACATACTAAGGGAGTGCCCAGAATTTTTAATGTCACTCCTGCGGAGTCCAGGGGCATTACGCAGGGGGCAGCCACTGCTCCTCCTCCCAACATAGAAACACAGAGGACCGTTATGACTTGGGGTTTGTCACCTGATCGCCTGTCATCTTTCCAGGCCCCACGGGAAAACATGCTGAGGAGAACGCTCGATAACATGGGTGCGGATTCCGACCTGGACTTGACAGCGATAGTGGGAGCAAGGAAAAGGCTGCTGGCATTAGTGGCTAAGAAACCAAAACAAATTGTATTGTTTCGCTTAATGCCCATGGGCTCTGCGGGGAGGAGAAGGCTGAAGCGGTCATCTTTCAGTCCTGTTTTGACATCTTGTGTGTGCAGGAGACCAAATGGGATGGTGGAAAAGAACGGGACATATTAAGGAAGTGAAAGGGAGACATGTTCTCTTCCATATATATATATATATATATATATATATATATATATATATATATATATATATATATATATATATATATATATCTATATATATATATATATATATATATATATATATATATCTCTATCTCTCTATCTCTATATAAAATTGCTGTGTGTATACACATACACACAGTGCATCATAGCAGATTTCTTTGTTGATGACAAATACTATAGGATTGTCAATGTGCACGCGCCAAATAGTGAGGTACAAAGGAAACAATTCTTTAATGATTTAAGAAAATGGGTCAAAACGTATCATCGTGGGGGACTTTAATGTCTTTCTCACAAAATCAGACATTTCGAATAATTGTGTTTTTCCCAAGGGTTCCAGTAGACATGCACTGTTTGACTTAATGTCCAACAACAGCCTGATAGATCTCTGGAGGTTATTCCCAGGAAAAAGCAGTTTTCCAGAAAACAAGTTGTGTTAGGAAAACCTAAACAATAAAGACTTGACTTGTGCCTAATGTCGTATTCCCTTGTCCCCGAGGAAAACATCCTGCTGCATTAGAGAGACTGCCTGGAGTGATCATTCCTTTCTGGAGGTCGGAATGGGACGAGGTATCTGGAACGGGGGCCTTTGGTGCCTGAATGCTGCTCTTCTACGGGATGAAAGGTACAGGCCTAAGGTCAGCATTCTCCTGCAGACCCTGGGTGGAGAGGTCACTCATGTTGACAGTGTGCTAGACTCGTGGGATCAGGCAAAACAAAAAAACAAAAGCGCCACGGTGAGACATAGTAAACTAAAAAAATGGGGGAAATGAACAGAATGCAGCTTAAGAAAGCAGCTTGCCAAAGAGCTTGATCAGTTGGAAACAGATCCAACTAGAGACATTTCCCACTACATTGTGTTGAAGAAGCAGCTTGATCAAATCGAGATTGACAAATACAGAGGAGCTATTATTCACAGCAAAGCGAGGTTTTGGCAGAAGGGGAAAAGTCAACAGCTTTTTTCCTAGGGCTGGAAAAACAATCAAATTAATGCTGCAATCACTGAACTAGTGGATCACAAAGGGCAAAACGTGACAGACGTGATTAGTATTTTGGAGACTGTGCAGCTTTTTTACTCAGCTTTTCACTAGTGAAAACATCTCTTCACAGAACATTGAGGAGGTTGTGGGTGCGCACCAACCCTCCCTTCCTAGAGGGGACAGGCTGTGGTGTGATGCCCCGATGACAATACAAGAAATCCAAAATGCTATTGACTCATTAGCCCAGAATAAAAGTCTGGGGAATGATGGGATTACTGTGGAGTTTTACAAGCACTTCAAGAGGCCAATAAGTGAAGTCACAGCGATGGTGCAGGGAGGGCACACGCCCAAAACATTTGCGCAGGGAGTGATCACAATCCTCTATAAAAATAAAGGTGATAAAACTAATCTAGAAAACTACAGACCCATTAGCCAGTCACTAGCTGGCTGCATAATAGGCCCATCACAAGCATACGGTATTCCTCAGAGGAGCATCTCTGACACTGTGCTTTCAATAAACTGCACACTGCAAACGATGTCTGACACACAAGGTGTCCTCACTGTTGATTTTAGTAAAGCTTTCGACAGAGTCGAGCACGATTTTCTGTGGCCGGTTTTGAAGAAATCTGGCTTTGGCCCGGCCTTCATTAGCTACACTAAACTGTTGTATGCGAATGCAGAGTCAGGTTAAATGCAATGGCCTTCTCACTGACCCCTTTTGCTTAGGCAGGTCAATTAGACATAGGTGTCCGCTGTCCTCTTTACTTTACAGCCTGGTGGCTGAGCCCTTTGCCATGTTAAGAAACCAAGATAGTAAATTTCAGGGAATAGAGGTACCGTTTGGCAACGCTAGCAAGATCTTTCAATATGCAGACGAAAACAGTAACGGTCAAAACTAAAGAAGACCTAGACAGGTCGCTACGTTGCATCAACAAATATGGCTTTGCCCTTGAGCAATGGTAAATATTGCAAAGTCTGAAATTATGTATTGTGGAGGAGCAACCTGGGCAGGTGGGCTTTCATGGAAGCAGAAAGTGTCATTAAGGTTCTGGGTGTGTACCTTGGTACACAGCATAAGTTGGCAAAAGATGAGACATGGATGGCAACTTTGAACAAGATACAGAAGCTTCTTAATTTGTAGAAACAGAGGAAGCTTACAATTGGGGAAAAAAAAAATTGTGGTTATCAACAACCTAATGTAAAAAAAAAAATCATCTATCCGCTTACTATTTAAGACCTCTAGAAGCCAGTTCTTGGTCAACTGTATAAGAAAGTTTTGTGTTTATCTGGAAACGGTCCAACAACTTGATAGTGCATAACACAATGATGCCGCGGTATAAGCGGGGAGGGCTCAGAATTATCGACATCACCTCCAAGAAACAGGCGCTGAGAATCAAAATGGTTTTGAACTTCCTAACCTTGTCTATCAATCACTTATGGCTTGATTATTTGGAGGCAGTGCCGTCTCAGTTTAAGGCAGGATTTATGTTTAATCTATGTTCCATATCAACGCCAGCACAGAGACATAGGTTGAGCCCCTTTTATGCGGAACTGCTCGAAGTGGATGTCGACAGTGTATACAATCAGTTTAGAGCAGCACATCTTGCTATCAGGAAAATGTCACTTATATGTAGCTGTCAGACTGTCCAAATGGCTGTACCAGCACACTGGCTTCCGAAGGCTGACAAGGCAAGTCGATACAGAGGGGTGCAGTCTTCATTTAACTTTATTCTCCCTATAGGTGACAAACGGAAACCAATCAGTGAAATAAAGACTAAAATTTGTTACAACATTGTTGTTTCGTTAGTCATACATGAGCCAACCTCACACAAGCAGTGGTCACTGTTGTTTCCGCATAAAGCCATGTACAGCATATGGTCATATTTTCCATGCAAACTCAACCACCAAGCCAACATAACAGATTTCCTATTGAGACATAGGAGAATTTTCACGCGCATCATCTTACAACAAATGGTAAGATACGGCAGAGACTGCACAGTCTTTCAGACCCCGAGACACTAGAACATCTGTTTCTCTGCTGCTCCTCTTCTGGGAAGGGATCCACAAAGTTTCTCCGTAGCATTTCGCCAATGATGAATGGGACTGGGTGCGACTGGACTCACGGAACCCTGTTAACGCCTGGGTAAACAGCAACTCATGCTTTGCATTGCTAGGCACTCCGTTTATGCCTCCAGGAATTACAAACTCCAAGAGGGAGATACCATGGATTGCTGAAAGCTCTTTGTCAGACTGATGCAAACTGTTGTGGGGACATCGGCTAGGATGGGGCTCACCCCTGCCAGGCTTTGCCCCTGCGAAGCGCTTCGGGGTGTTGATTAAAAACACTGAATAAAATCAGCTACAGGGAACTGGGGGCTAAAACAACGCAAGCCGCCAAGAGAGCAGAGGACTGTGGAAAACGGGCAAGCAAGCAAAAAGCCTGGACAGCTGCTGAACAACTTGCCTCTGCTTATTGAGAAGGGAATGAAGGGTTTTCCGGCAGAAGTAAAATGGAAGACAATGACAAGGAACTAGTCTTGTGAAGTTGGCATTTCCTATGAGAAAGAAAGTGGTGTGATAAATCAAAATGATGTTTAACAAACGTGCCGTGGGCATCAATTAGTTTGTCAGGTGTGTGAGATAAAGGCACTGAAGCAGCTACCATGCAGGCACTTTGCAGGAGCTACAAAAATAAAATGTGCGTGTGGCTTCTGACTTCTCGTTTACGGCCAAACCACTCTGAACACGCGCACTGAGTCGACTGGTCTGATCGAAAAGCAACAGGGAAAAACGCCATTAATCATTGTTTTTTTCCACCCCTCACTTTTCATTTTTCCTATTTATCTTCAGTTTACATTTTTCGTTTACAAATTACCGGTTTTCCCTACCAACAGTCTTGGATGTGCTTTTTGTGAAAACACGGACTGAACTCTTGGCTTCTGACCTACCGGAACTGAGAAAAAAAAAAGGAAAAAAAAAGATGAATATTGTTTATGAGAAGGAAATGGAAATAGAACGAGAAGAGAAAGTGTCGGCTCTAGAATTGATAAACATACGGCTTCTGTGTGGAGGACTATTGGCGTGTTTGATAATGGATCCTAAATATGAGGTGACCATGAGTAATATGGCAAAAAAAAAAAAAAAAAAAAAAGACAGATTCCTGGATGGATTTAAAATTGGTTCTACAAAGATGATGGCCAAAGAACTTGTGAATGATGAGCTGGTTGTCTAATTTTTGGGACTCACGGCATACATAGAAGATATAACCGAAAAGCTTCATGGCTGGGGAGTATCAGCGGTGTCGCCAATCAAGTGTCGGGTGTGGCCAGGAACAAGGATCACGGACAGAACAAGGTACGTTAAAGTTAAATTCACAGACACTGTGCAATCCCTGCCTTATTCTGTCAGATTCAACACAGCCATGAGACCTGACTATTTTAGGGTAATTCATGAAGAGCCTCCATGCCTGGGCACAATCCCCACCAAGATGCAGCCTACCAATCCTCCAGCCCAGAGCTCCAAGATGGCATTTTGCTCTTTAGGAGGATTTGCCGATGAACCCAAATGGCTGCGGTCTACACGAGACTTCCTATAAACCTGCGGAAGGTGTTTTTTGGAGTAAGGCCACAGGATCCCTTCAGACCCTTGCATCTTCTGGGGCTACCCCTGTTAAATCCCTATCCACCCTATGCTGAGGACTAGCTCAAAAGGAAAAACCTGGTAGCTCAGTCTGCCATCTCAGAGCATTGACAAATGCTCCCAAATGGAAACCCCCTGCTTTTGATTGAGGGAAACCCTGTAGCATGCACCCCATGCTTTTGAGGGTGGAAAAACCCAATTAAGCACCTGCTTTATAAAAAGGGTAACACCGGAGCATTTAGCACATGGTTTTCAACAGTGAGACACGGTAAGTTGTTTTTCAGGGCTTAATAACATTAAAATTTGTTTATTTATGGAGTTATTGAAGGTCATATGTGCCTCCCTGTTTCTCGATGGCAGTGTGTTTTTAATGGCTCAATAGCATTACAATGTGTTTCTTTATGAAGATATTTAAGGGCATGTGTGCCTCCCTGCTTCTAAATAGCAGTTAGTGGCTGCCATGTATTCCTTCTCCTGCATTGCAGGCACTCATTTTTGTCATTTGTCCTTTCAGGTTTAACACAATGACACCACCAAAATCCCCAGCCATTTGCCCAATCTGTGAGTACCAGTTTAACTATATGGGTAAACATCTGGAGAGCAGGCACTCCATCCTAAATAAAAAAAAAAGAGGATTTTGATCAACTATGGCACAGGGAGGGTGAATTTTTGCCACTTGCCCTGTCCAATCCAGGGATGTGGCTATTCGAAGAGCCGAGTGGACAGGCACTTGGAGACGGGCCACCCTGAGGCGGATGATGGGGAACTCCAAAAAAAAAAAGGGTAAAAAAACAAAAACAAACAAGTGATAATAGATGCCTTGAGGGCCCTCATGGCTACTGACCCCAGCCCGCCAGTCATGTCCAACCTGGACCTCGGCCAGGATGAGAATCAGGAGATGGTGTCTGAGCCGGATGGTCCCACTTGTTCCTCGTGCTCCAAAATGGCAGCACAAAACAGGGAGCTGTGGAAGCAGCTGCGAACCAAGCAGCGATGGATCAAGAAGGCAAAAGCCAAAATCCATGCTTTCAAGGAGGTATGTAAAATTATTGAATATATTCTACCATTTTGGGGTATTCACAGATGTTCTTAAATGGCAGATGACCCAAGCCCACTAAACATATGCCGGTTCTATGGCTACATTAGCGTATACCTTCCCAGTATATATGGCCATAGAATCGGCGTATTGACCAACATGACACTGCCCGAAGTGGACGAGGCACGAGTTGAGGCCAAGAGCGCAGACCAGGGATTTGTCATAAATGTAAAGGAGCACAAGACAAATCGGGCTTTTGGGCCAGCCCAAGAGTACCTCACAGTGGAGGAGTTTGGATGGCTGGAGCAGTGGCTCCATCCACTGACCTAGTTTTCTTCAATGAAAACTACCAGAAGATCCATAACCTACAACACCACCTCTAGAGCGCATGGGCAGAAATGGGGTTCTCAGGTTCCCCCACATTCACAGACTTTAGAACCTCAATAGCAACATATGTAAGTAATCAGTTTTTTTATTGTGAAAACTTTAAATTAAAGTGAAGTATGTGACGCTATTATCTTTAAAGGCTAGAGATGCATTGTCCCCGGGAACCCGGACGAAGGTTAGCAAAACCATGTGCCATAACACCGCAACAGACAACTGAACAGCTGTCTGAGCTGCGTAAAAGGTTTCAGGAGGCTACAGGCACTGCGTGCTTTAAGTGTTACAGCTGAAAGGAAAATGCTGGACCATATAGGCTTGATGAAACTGTCATTCACAAATGAGACCAACATGGATTGAATAATGATAGTCTGTAGTGTTTTATTTATTGCCTGGAATTGAATCTGAATTCATATTGTGCCTTTTATAATTAACTACAATATTTTCTTATAAAAGTCAGGAAACATTTCTCTTTCAAGGTTCAGCCAGCCACGCCCCAACTACGCCCCCCGAAAATTAACATAATCTCACACTTAATTTTTTATAAAAGTTAAGGTCTTGTCAGGATTAATATTTTGGCCGATAAATATGCCTGGCCGGTTGATTTTTACATCTACCGGCCAACTTGGCCGGTGAACCAGGAAGTTAATTTCGGACACGGTGTACAAGTATGCTAACGGGAAGTGTGTTTGTGAGTCGGCCCGGGACGTTGTAGCCGCGCAACCATGTATCAGCCAATGAAAAGTGGCCCCCGTGGTAAGGTCCATTAAGAAAGGAACTTCTGTCATCCATGACAAAGTTTTTCCCAGTTGAATTTGAGGAGTGCGGGTCTTTTAGTACTGCCCACTTGATGTTTGGTGTTATATATTCTCAGTTTCGTTGGACATTTCCTTCTCTTCTACATCAGACTTACTGAAGTAGGTATTTTATGGTATCATTTGAACAATAAACTAGAGTTTTTTTATTGTGTTTCTTTATAGTTTTTATTATCACTATATTTTGTGCTTTCTAGAAGACGGCGAATAATTCACCATTAAAGCTGCCAAAATTAACGGATCCTGACTTGAAGGCAGTGCAGAACGCAGCTCAGCTCACTTCTGTAAGCTTATTTGGTAATAAGTTTTTAAAAATATTGTGTTTGGAATTTTGTGTATTAGGTTGTGTAGTGTTTAATAGTTTGAATTACGGCAATTCTTTTTGTATATACAAACATACCTGTGAAGTTTTAGGTTAGAGAATACCGTAACTTTCGCCTGATTGCATACATGTTAACTACGAACATGAAATGGAGGGAGAGGGAGGGTCGCCATTACAGTATGGGACAGAGGAACGTAAGTTCATGGGGTGGTATAAATGTAATACAAAAGAAAGAAAATACGCAATGTGGGAGGGAGACGTGGGCATAAGACCAGGGTACTAAAGATGGAGGGGAGGGGCCAATATGGGAAAATAATAGAGTACAACTGGTAAGGTGGGTAAAAAAACCGTAGTTCCCTGCCAATATGGGAGACTTTACAGGTAATTATTAAAAAGCTATAAATCATGGGGTTGTCCAGAAAACTTAGAGTGGGGTAAGGAAGACAACTTAAGTGTGGAGTGGAGTCCGATTTGATCGTAAGGCGCATGTGGTTTATATTGAACTTCTATGTGTATCGCCTTAAGGATTGTTGCTGTGCTTTTAGTTTAGCGTCACGTGATTTGAACTGTATGGAGTGTTCAATGCTTCGAGCGCATCCGACACTTCACATATTTGAATGTAAACCTCACGACCAAAGCGAGTTTTGTTTGCATACGTTTCGAACTTGAGGCATCACATGTTTTTGATATCAACGCAGCTTTAAATGTGTTTTATGCAAGACTGATTTCATTTGAAGAGAAGTAGTTAAATTATTTGATATTGCATAAAGATAGAATTACAATATTTTGTTGAAGACATTCATAAGTGCAAAATTGCTGTTCTGCTATTACCTTCCTAAACATCAGCACAATAAAAGGTAATATAAATATTGATATCTAATAAATTATTTCAGTTTAGATAGAATTGATAAAAAGTGTTTGATTTTTGATGGCATGTTTTTTGTAAGATAAGTCCTCATGTATCCTGCTAATCCGAATTGGGAAAGAAAAAAAAATTGAAGATTTCCGATGCTCCAATTTTGGACAAGAACACAGATGAAGAGGTTATTGCGTTTATTAATAAGTATGTGACATGTGAAATTCCATCCGAAGATGCATTGTCTGAAGTAGTTACATCTGTACAACAGCATTCAAAAACAGCATTCAAAAAAAAAAAAACAAGAAAAAAAAACTGTCGTTTTAATTTCCATCGGCCTGCATCGTGCTGCACTTTTATTTGTCGTGGTGAAAAACATCAAGATCCGGTCAAGACTTGTAAATGCAATTTGGATAAAACTGATGGTAGTGCAGATTGTCAATGTGTTAAGAACAAGAGGCGTCCGTAACAAATAGACAGAGATGTAGCAAGTGATATTTTAACGAAGATAAAGAGTGACATTTCAGTTGACAACTGTTCATATAATACTGTGGAAGAAATGTTTGAAGGCTTGTGCATTAGTCAAGACTTATTTGAAACGTCATATAAACGATTTAGTAGGAATACACATGTGGTGTTGAAATAGTATCGTGTTTTGTCCAAAAATGAGAAGTGTAGAAATTCAGTTAAATTGAACAAGGATTTTGGGTTTGTTGTAAAAAGAACTCTGACAAAACTAGCAGTTCGTTATGCGCGTTTCTATGAAATAAAAGAGCCAGAAAAGTTTTATCAAAGCATTATGCAGCTAGTTATGCCTTTTCGCTTTGATAGTGAACTGAAACCTACACATTGTGAAATCTTTGGTGGCTTTTTTGGAAGTGCTGTGATTAGTTTTGTTAATGGAACAATGCATTCAGTAAATTATTTATTTTTTTACAGTCTTGATGCATCCGCCAAGTTTGGTGAGTTTTTGAATATGATAAAGCCCCCAAAAAGGCCCCCTCTATGGGGGGGGGGGGGGGCGCACATAACAATAATAATAATAATAATAAACAGCACAAAAACAATAGGCCTTTGCAGCGCTTTGCTGCTCGGGCCTAATTAGATCATATTTATTTGAATAACTAAACACGGTGACTTTATAAGATCTTGTGCAAAATGGATTGAGGCAGGAGAAAAGAACTTGTCATATTTCTTTAAATTAGAACGAAACAGATAGACTAATAGTTGTATTTCATGTCTTACTATAAATGTAGAAGAATGTAAAGATCCTAAATTGCTAAAGGAGGAAGTTTTTACCTTTTATTCTAAACTTTATTTGGCTAGTTATTCTAAAGTAGAGTGACCACCTTTTCAACAATACATCCTCTTATTTCTCAGACTGACTCATCCTTTCAAACTATCTGCGATGCCGAACTTAAAATTCTAGAGCTGGATACTGCTGTAAAGAAAATGTTAAATCCCCTGGTTCGGATGGCCTTACTGTTCATTTTTACCAATTTTTTTGGACCAACATAAAAAAGGAAATTTAATGCCTTATTAGAATGCATTGAGAAAGAAGAACTGATAACTGGTAACTATGAAGCAAGGAGTGATTGTTCTCATCCCTAAACCAGGAAAAGAAAAGGATTTTACACAACTTCAGACCCATCACTCTATTGAATACTGATTATACAATTATTCTCTAGCTGTATTGCAGCTAGACTTAAAAAAAGGTATTTCAGAAATAATGAAACTCAATCAAGTTTTTTAAAACGGAAGATCCATTCATAATAGACTGGTTTTAGACTTAGTAGATTACAGTGATTTAATTAATTATACCAGGTTTATTTTGTTTTTAGTTTTCTACAAGGCATTCAATTCTGTTGAACATCCTTTTATTTTTAAAACCAACTCAATTTGGATTTGGAAAAAAATTCAGAAACCTAATAAAAATGCTTTATCACAACATAAAACAGCTCTGTAGTATTAAGTCACTGTACATGTAATGGATTCCACATTTATAGGAGGTATTCATCAGGGCTGTGGAAGTTCACCATTATTATTCATAATGGTTGCAGAGATGCTGTCAATATTAATTAAAACAGTTGCATATCTGGAATTGAGTTATTGGACAAGAACATTAGTCAATTGGTTGATGATACAACCCTTTTTTTTAAAAAATGAAGAAATTCCCTTAGCTCTCCAAAGTAGAAACTTATTTTCAAAGGCTTTTGGTCTTCAGTTAAAAACAAATGTGAACTTTTTTCCTTGAAAGACCATCCATCACAATCATTATTTAACTTTTTTTTTTTTTTAAAGAGGTGAAATACTCTAGAGTTATTACAAGAGACAGAGCATCCTCCAACAACATTAACATTTGGAACAATATCGAAAAATGTAAATTGATTCTTAATCAATGGTTACAGAGAGCTCTCTTTTTGGCAGGATTTTAACGAAAATGGAATCTCTTGATTTATTTGCCCTGCTTACATGCTTCTCATATTAACCAAGATGATAAAGGCCATTAAACTAAATTTCAACTTTATTTGGAAGAATAAAAATCATTACTAAGCAAAAATTACATGACTAAAATTTAAGATTGTAGGGGAAATGCTATAGATTTTGAGATTATGAATGCTGTACTGAATTTAAATGGCTGAAATCTATAGTATATAATCTATTTGGTCATATATACCCAATTTAGTGTTAAAAACGGGGAATCCTACTTCTTTTACAATGTCATTTTGAGATAAATAAATTGCCACTTAAACTATCTGATTTTCATAAACAGGTTCTTTATTGGAAACTAATTTTTAACCATAATATTATACCCCATAATACCCCCGTGTGGAACAATAGATACATTCTGATTAATAGAAAATCTATATTTATGGACGAATATTATAAAAAAGGAATATGGGTCCATTTCATGGACAACAAAGATATACAAACAAATCAATCTGTTTTTTCGCTGTGCAGATCAGGTGCTAAAAGAGCCACTACATCTCAACTTGGAACAGAAATGATTGCATTCTGCCTACGATATATTTCAACCAAAATTGGGGTTTGATTTTGACTTTTCTCTGCATTAACCACAAGCAACAAAAATGGCCTCTGGTTAAAGATGTTTGTAAACAAGAACTATTTAAAACAAGAACTTTTAATGTTTTCATTAATCACAATGTTTTTCAAGAGAACAGCTTTTAATTAAGTTGGACATCAATCCTTGTTGAACATAAAGTGCAACCAACAAACAAGTTTATGTATTAAACTGATTGACCAGAACTTAATGCTATGGTGAGATTCCTGAAAGTTCCTTCCAGAGCCCTCTAGAAAACAGTCTGATTATATAAACTCTAAAACAAGTAATAAAGTTAGATTATCTCACTGCTGCAACTCTCTTCCCTTCCATGTGGAGCAAACCGACTATAAACATATTACTGACACCTAAAGGACACGTCTGATTCACTAATTGTTACTTAGCCAAAAATTGCAGACTTCTGCGATTTGGAAATTGTTTTTTTTTATTGTGATTATATTGCAAATGCGATTAATTGTGCAGCCCTAACACAAATGCAGTTTCTTCAAATGTAAGCCATTTATATCCCATTGGAAAAATGAGTCGAAATCTTATGTAAAATCTTTAGAATTTGTAAAAACAAAAAAGTGCTGGTGATCTCTCTTTTCCAAGTAAATTTAATCTTCTGATTTAATGCCCTGTTCCTAAATCTATGCATAATGTTGCCCAATTATTATTCATCTTTGGTTTTCTTTTATATTAAGATAATTCATGACGGACAAGTTAAAGTTTGCAGAATTTGTATTCAGCCGTGCCATATTTTAAGAGTGTTCTGAATTTTTATGTCATTCCTACGGAGTCCAGGGGCATTATACAAGAGAATGCTCAAAGAAGAATATAATAGAGGATTGAAAATCTGTCATAATAAAATAAACGCCCAGCCACCTGCCATCCTTCAAGACCCTTTTAGAGAAAATACCACATCCACTGAGAACTGCCCGACATGGAAACAAATCCTGATTTTGACCTTTCGACTATTGTGGGAACGAGGAAACAATTCGCAGCACTGGCGGGGAAAAGGCCGGTAAGGTTAGTAAAAAAAATATAATGAATGAGCTTATAACCCTGACGCTTCTCTCGCTTAATGCCCGTGTGCTCTGCAGAAAAAACAGAGGCTATAATTTTTCAAACAAATTCTGATATTTTTTATTTACAATAATCTAAATGGGATTGCATAAAAGAACATGAAATGTTAAAGTGGAAAGGGAAAATGTTTTCTTTGATATCAAATAATTGTTCAGGAGGGTGGCTATTTTTTCCCCAGGGAAGGTATGATTCAAAAGATGAAGATAGGAAATTTGTCAATTTAAAAAAAAAAAGCAAAGAATTATAAATATACATGCGCCAAATATTGAGATACAGAAATTTTTTAAGAAAATGGATCAGCAGTAATTGCTTAATTATAGGGGATTTTAATGCAACCCTTGCCAAATCAGACTTTTCTAATTGTACTTTTCCTGAAGATTCAAGTAGAAGTGCACTTGTTAATTTAATCACAAACAATAGTTTGATAGACATCTGGAGAATTTTTCACCCATGTATCATCCAGGTATATTGCTAAGAGAATTCCCACTGACTGCCTCACGAGATCTTACTAAAACTCAACCCTAGTCTTCAGAGGTCAGGGATGGTGGGTATTTACGCACTTAATACCAGTAGTTTGGGAAAGCGACCATGACTATGGCAACCCCACCAAATCTATGGCTGTGCCCCCGAGACAACTGCTCCAACCATATAACCTCACACTACAAAAAACAACAAACAGACACAACCTAAAGAGGAAGTGTCTTGCAGCCTGACAGGGAATCTCTTTATATTTAATTACCAGAATAAAACACAGGGTGTATCCCCAAAGTAACCACAGATCAGCATTCGCAAACATAAACAGCACCATGACTGGTTACCTTGACTCAGCTGAACTTCATCCTCTAATCAGCATGCACCAAAAACATATGCCAATTAATTCATCCAAATCTCAAGACCGTGAAGCCAGTGACACTCAATTGGCATGTTACTAGAAAAGATTCAAGCTTTCCATCTTTACAAAACTCACAGACGAGCCCTCAATTGTAACGACCTGGCTCAAAGTCCATAACAAGAAGGGAGACACAGCAGCACAACAAAACACAGCTGCCACGTCAGTTTAAAATAAGGAGGTTTCTTTCAGGATTGGTGGAGCAATCAAGGAGATCATCCAATCAGAAGAGAACTTTGACAGAAAGTGATGCAGGAGGAAATAACCCAGGAAAAGCAGTGGTCCTGAATAAGTTTGTCGTGAGGTGTGTGTGAGGAAGGCACGGAAGCAGGTTGTCGTTTATGGCCACACCACTCTGAACACGCCCACTGCGTCAGCTTGATCGGAGCGCAACAAGGAAAGTATCCTTTATTTTCCTTGCTTTTCCTTACTCTTATCCATCCTTTTTTTACATTTTTGGCTTAGAAAAGATCAGTTTTCCTTCCCCACAGTCCTCACTGTGGGGGAGGCGTTATTTGTCATGGATTTTTTTTTGAGGAAACACGGACGGATCTTTCGGTTTCTGAAAGGACGAAAAAACTGGGGGGAAATAAAAAAATATAAATAATAAAAAAGGAAATGGATGGATAAAAGATGAATATTGGTTACGAGAAGGATAACAGTGCAGATTGAAATTGGAGAGGAGAAAGCATCACCTCTGGATTTGATGAAAAATATTCACTTCTGTGTTGAAGACTATTGGCGTGTCGTCTGATAACAGACACCAAATATGAAGTTACAATGAGCAACATCACGACAAAAAAAAAAAGAAAAAAAAGAAAAAAAAAAAGAGGTTTTTGGATAGATTTAAAATTGGCTCCACGAAAATAATGCCACATTGACTTATGAAGCTAGTTGTCTCTTTTTTGGGACTCCGGGGTATATTCCGCATTACAAAACAATCGCTTCGTGGATGGGGAGTATCAGCAGTGTCGCCAATCAAGCGTCAGGTGTGGCCAGGAACGGCAATAGGGGAGGGAATAAAGTTTAAGGTTAAATTCACAGACACTGTGCAATCTCTGCCTTATTCCGTCAGATTTCCTATAGCTATGGGACATGTAGGAAGTAATCACTGCTCCTCCCCCCAGGATGAAAGCACAGAAAGCCACCAAGACTGTCACCCAATCACCTGCCGTCCTTCCAGACCCCTCTAGAAAATATACCACAGCCGATGAGAGTGCTGTCCGACATGGATATAGACCCTGATGTTGATCTTTCTAACGAACAAGAAAACGACTCGCAGCACTGGTAGGAAAGAAACCGAAAAGGTTGTTAAAAAAAAAATAAAAATAAGATGCTTAAGTTCTTGTAATAATGTTGCTTCTCTTGTCTAATGCCAGTGGGCTCTGCAGAGAAGAGAAAATTGATGCAATTATCTTTGTCTTATTTTGATGTTTTATGTTTACAAGAGACTAAGTGGGATTATGCAAAAGAATAGGAAACGTTAAAGAAATTGAATGGGGACATGTTTTCCTCCACATCCAACAGTGGCCATTTTTCTACGAGAGGGAGTGTCTCAGGGTAGTAAATTAATTTAGAAAGACAAGGAGGGAAATGCATTATAATAGATTTCTTTAAAAATTATAAAGACAGTGCGCGTTCATGGCGCAGCAGGTGGCGCGACCCATGTACGGAGGCTTTGGTCCTCGACAAGTTCGATCTGGATTTGAATCCGACCCACGGTCCTTTGCCGCATGTCTCTTAACCCCCTCTCCTGTCAGCCTACTTTCATAAAAAGCCACGAAAAATCCCCCCCCAAAAAATAAAATGTAAATAAATAAATACCACAGACTTAATACACATGCCGTATAACACCGAATAACGAAATATAAAGGAAACATTTTTTCCAAAGAAATTAGGAAATAGATTACACATCACTGCATTAGGTGACTAAAGTTTTCCTCACAAAGATTGACAAATTAAGTCCTTTGTTCTTTCTTGCTCAATATCATCTGTATTGTATTTTTTTTTTAGCTTGTCTTATTTAAAAAAAAACAAAAAACAAATCTGCGTCGGGTGGTCTTATCAAAGAGCAATAGGAGGAGAAAAAAAAAACAAAAAAAAAAAAAAAACACGCTATTGATATTTTTTTTTCCCCCCCTCGCCTTTCTTTGCTCCCATTCACCTTTTAGTTTAAATTCTTTGTTTTGAAATTACCGGTGTTCCCTCACCACCGTTTTTAACTGTTGGGGAGGCGCTTTTTGTTATGAAAATATTGAAATTGCTGGACAGATTTCTTTGCTTGAGACTCAATGGAACGGTAAAAAGAACCAGGAAACGGATTATGGACAGACGAAGATGAACTCGAAGTACGAGAAGGATAACACTGAGCATATTGAAATTGAAGAGAAAATTTCAGCCCTTGAATTGATGAAAAAAAAAATATATATAGACACACGGCTCTTGTGTGGGGGACTATCGGCGTGTCATTTGTTAACGATACTAAATACTAAGTAATTATGAGCAACATCACAGTGAAGATGAGACTGTTTCTAAATCGCATCCACAAATATATAGAGAACTGGTGGACAAGGGAGAGTTTGGGGCTCCGGGCTTAAATTACGGATAAAGAAATAATTGAAAAGCTTCATGGCTGGGGAGTGTCGGCAGTGTCACCAAACAAGCGTAGAGTGTGGCCAGGAACCAAGATCATGGACAGAACAAGGTTTGTTAGAGTTAAATTTACAGACGCTGTGCAATCTCTGCCTTACTCTGAGATTTAACACTGCTCCTCCCAGGACAGAAGCACAGACAGCCGCTATGACTCAGGTTCTGTCGCCCACTGGTGGAGAAAAGACTGAAAAGGTTAATTAAGAAAAATTAAACTTGAACTTCTTGCAGGAAAAAAAAGGGACAAAAAAAGGACAAAAAAAAAAGGCAGTGATTTTTCAGACATGTTTTGACATTTTGTATTTGCTAGAGACCAAATGGGATTGTGTAAAAGAAGATAAAATGTTAAAGTGGAAAGGGAAAATGTTTTCTTGAATATTGAACAATTACTCAGGGGGTTGGCTGTTTTTTTTCCCAGGGAAGGCAAGATTTCAAACTGTCTAATTTATAAAAGATGAAGAGAGAACTTAATTATCGATTATTTTCAAAATAAAAATGGTTGCAGGCAGTATTGTCAGTTTATCACAAGCATCTGGTTATTCCTCAAAGAAACCTTTCAGATACAATACTGTCGATAAATCATACAATTCAAATCATGTCGAGCACCCAGGGCATCTTTCTCAGTGTAGATTTCAGTAAAGCTTTTGACAGAGTGGAACACAACTTTTCATGGGCAGTTTTAAATACATTTGGTTTCGGTCAATCATTCATCAGCAGATTACTGTTATTATATGCAAATGCAGAGAGTAAAGTCAAATGTAACGGTCATTTTACAGACTACTTCCGTTTACATAGGTCAGTATGGTAGAGGTGTCCTCTGTCCTTCATGCTCTACAACCTGGTGGCCGAGCCCCTCGCCATCTTAATAAAACAGGAGGTAAACATTCAGACCCCACAGGGGATAAGTGTGTTAGAAAATGGATGGATGGATAAATGGGACTGCACAAAAGAACATGAAATGTTAAAGTGGAAATGGAATTTTTTTTCCATTGATATCGAATAATTGTTCAGGAGGGTGGCTGTTTTTTTCCCCCACCAGGGAAGACATGTTTCAAAACTGTCAGTTAATTCAAAGGTGAAGGGAAATTATAGTTGATCATTTTCCAAAAAAAAAAAAAAAATATATATACACACAATTATAAATGTACATGCAGCAAATATTGAGATAAAAAAGGAAGATGTTTTTTCATGATCCAAGAAAATGGATCAGCAGTAATTGCTTAATTATAGGGTATTTTAATCCAACTCTTGCTAAATCAGACGCTTGTAACAATTGTGCTTTTTCTGAAGATTCAAGTAAAGTGCACTTTTTGATTTAACCACAAACAATAATTTGATAGACGTCTGGAGAACGTTTCATTCAGGTATGTTACGACCTGCCTAAAAGGACATAACAAAAAGGAAGACACACCATGTATACGAGGCAAGCTGCTCAACAAAAATTAGCTGCCCCGTCTGTAAAGAAGTGCCAGTTTAAATAAGGAGGTCTCTTTCAGGATTAGTGGAGTAATCAAAGAGAGCATCCAATTTGGAGAAGAGGAGAACACCACACTAAAAGTTATTGGTTTCACACAGTCAGCAACACAAAATGTGATCCAACCAAAGGTGGGCTAACCTCTCCACACCAAAGGTCACAACACAAGACAGACACTCTTGAGACAGACATCCTTAAGCACAGATGGTTAAAATAGACAAACAGATTTATCATTAACAAATAAAAATGCAATTTCATCTAGTTTCCAAGTTATCACAACTTGTTGCCTTTTTTTGAAATTGAAGCCTTTACCTTGTGTACTTGAAGGATTAAAAAACACCAACTCCATCTTCCTAAATGTGTGTTCTGCCACAAAACATGACAGTAAAATGGGCATTTTATGTTACAATTATACTTAAACTAAGTAATGCTAAGAGAATTCCCACTAACTGCCTCACAAGATCTTACTAAAACTCAACCCTAGTCTTCAGAGGTCAGGGATGGTGGGTATTTACGCACTTAATACCAGTAGTTTGGGAAAGCGACCATGACTATGGCAACCCCACCAAATCTATGGCTGTGCCCCCGAGACAACTGCTCCAACCATATAACCTCACACTACAAAAAAAAAAACAAACAGACACAACCTAAAGAGGAAGTGTCTTGCAGCCTGACAGGGAATCTCTTTATATTTAATTACCAGAATAAAACACATGGTGTATACCCAAAATAACCACAGATCAGCATTTGCAAATACAAACAGCACCTTGACTGGTTACCTTGACTCAGCTGGACTTCGTCGTCCAATCAGCATGCACCAAAAACAAATGCCAATTAAATTGTCCTAATCCTAAAGCTTTCCATCTTTACAAAACTCAGACGAGCCCTCAATTGTAACGACCTGGTTTAAAGGCCATAACAAGAAGGGAGACACAGCTGCACAACAAAATACAACTGCCACGTCTGTAACGAAGTGCCAGTTTAAATAAGGTCTCTTTCAGGATTGGTGGAGCAATCAAGGTGAGTAACCAATTGGGAGAAGAGAACTTTAACAGGAAGTGATGCAGGAGGAAATAACCCAGGAGAAGGTCTGCATCAAGATCCCATAGCAGAGCTTGCTGGCAGGAAGCAGCAACTGGACCTTAATTTTTTAAAACACCAGAAAAGAGAAAACGAACGAAGGCCACTGCCCTTCACAAGGTAAAAGACAATTCGCTAGAAAACTGAAACAATCAAGACTGGACTTGTGCCTGATCTCGTCTTCTCTTGTCTCCGAGGTGTCGTCCTGTCTCTTCCGAGAGAACGCCTGGAGTGATCACTCCTCTCCGGAGGTGGGGATGGGACGGAGCATTAGAAATGGGAATCTCTGGTGTCTAAATGCGGCTCTTCTTCAGGATGAGGTCTACAGAGGTCAGATCAGTATCTTCTTGCAGACCCTGAAAGAGGAGATGGATTATGTGGACAACCTGTTGGACTGGTGGAATCAGGCTAAACAAAGGATAAAAAAATGTTACAATACAGTAACCAGTTAAAAAAAAGGGGGGAAAGAAGTTTAATATAAATGTACCCAAATATTGAATTGGATTAGGGCTGCAACTAGCGATTATTTTAATAAATCGGTCAATTATTTTTACGATTGATCAATGAATCGGACAAAAAGTTTTATTTCCACTTTTTTTTCTTTTTAGAAAATAGAGAATTTGTACTGAGTGCATATAAATTGCTACTTGGGTGTTCTGTTACAATAATGTCACGTAAATAATTTTGCTTCAAATAAAAAAAGTTTGTTGACTAGACTGTAAGACAATCATTTAATAGTCAATGTTGTCTATATGAACAGCAATTTAACACAATAGTGAATCTGTAAAACCGGTGTCAAATGTGGTTTGGTTCAATCTCACTTTTGTTCTAGAGCACCTAGAGGAAATAACTGGGCATAACAATAAAACCAGAGCAAAAACACCACTTCTGACAATCAAATTAACCACCCGTCCATTTCATAGATTGTTTCAGCGCATGCTGCATTTTATGTAAATACTACATGCTACCTTTGTCCTTTTTACGTATTTTACTTTAAAGAATGTTTATTATGTAAGATTTTTAAACTTTGAAGAGTGAAAAAGGATGTTAGATATTTAATACTTCTTATTTGATCTGAGAGTTTTAAAACTTTTGAGGGTGTCCTTTAGGGCTGCTTTATAATGTAACTTAACTCAGACTTAATGAACAAATTACCATCAGAATGAAATTGGATTCTGATTTAGAGGGCTGGTTTATTAACCATAATCCGATCAGCGTTCATTTAAACATTTGTTCCAATTAACTCATGAATTTACAGAGCCTGCATGTGGAGGATGGGGCCGCAGTAGGGTGACCAGACGTCCCCGATTTCCGGGGACAGTCCCCGTTTTGGACCACATGTCCCCGGCTAAAATTATCCCCGGAAATGTCCCCGATTTTACCAAGGCGGAAAATGTTGCGTGTAGACAGTTATTACGGTAGAAAGACAGCGTAAACGTGTTGCGCGCAGAAACAGGTGTTACGGTAGCTGGTTGTGCTGCTGTTAACAAAGATGAGGAACAAAGCACACCACTAGACGAGCGGTAATGATCCTTCTGGATGCCAGCTGCCATTAAAACACGAAGAAGAGTACACCATATTAAAGTTCCTCATGAAAAAAATAGGAGTCAGTAACAGGAGAACTGAATGAAACAAGATCTCCATGATCTGAGAATGATGGAGGAAGAGATAACCACCTGTTCAATGTTGATTTATTATGTTGTTTTTGCTTGTAGCTCCAAATATTGTGGTCATTACATTTTTAGCATTTAATCAGGTGAGATAACGAAAAAAAAAATGGAAGTTTTCATGTTGTACATTCTAATGTTTCTGGAAGTGATTTTAATTACATAATGTCTCTGTTTTAGTGTAAGAGTGATACAAGAGGAAAGAGGAAGAGGATAGGAAGACAGAAAGGAGATTAAATGTGAATGGAGAAAAATAGAAACACTGATGGAGAGAACAGTTGACAAGAAGGGAGAAAAAATTTGAGTATTAATAAAGTTCAAGTGATAAAGCATTGACATGATTTAAGTGATTAATGTATTGAGTAATGTAGTCTGTGGCAGAATGAAGAGGCAGTTCAGTTGGATTTTTTTGTGTTTTTTTAAAAAATTCTGTTCTGCACATATTATATCCTCTTCTCTTATTTTATCCAGACCTCTGGATACCATGGCTGATGGCTCTTCAGACACAGAAACCAGAGATCACGTGTTAGTTGACTCACTGACCGGAGTTAACTTACCTTATAGGAGCAAACAATATACTTGCATATCAACAACTACCATACACATGCACTTAGTTATACACACTTTATGTAAGTTTATATATGCTCATGCTGCACTACACAAACACAATAAGTGGCATTCATGTCAAGGGAAATTCCAAGTCTGTGCTTTTTTTTTTATATACATGTTTAACACCTTTTCACATAACCAGAACCTATTTTCTTGTCCCAAGCAAGCTCTATGCACAGCTCCACCTCTTCCTGAACCTCAGCAGCTCCTTTGCTTCCTGCCTTTTATTACTGGACAAGCTGATTAATCCAGGTGTGTCTGACCTCAGTAACCAGCCACACACACCTGGATTAATCAGCGGGTCCAGTAATGAAAGGCAGGAAACAAAAAGGAGCTGCTGAAGTTCAGGAAGTAGTGGAGCTGTGCTTATAACCCATTAGTGGGAAGAAATAATCTGCTTATTTGAGATGCACAGGCCCCTGATGTGGCCAATTGACAGTAAGAAACATATCATTTACCTGAGGGCTTGACCACTGCTTCTTCTTGATGTTAACGCAGAAAGAAACTATTTATCATATGTATACGTGAACAGAATAAGTATTCGTTGCACTTTTTTTTTTTTTTTTTTTTTTTTTAAAAAGGTGGGGGAACTCTGTCTCCAGACAGTCACGGGCATAAAATACATAAAATCTTTTCCTCATGTCACTCTCCCGGGGGGGGGGGGGGGGGGGGGGGGAGGGGCAGAGCTCTTTGGGCCCCACAAAATTTGAAAGCCCTGCTAACACCCTTGACCCCTCCACTCCCACCACTTTGCCCCAACCCAGAGACACAGTTCTAGTTTTCTATCAATAACACTATTGATGTATTCGTTTTATTAATCTTAGAATATACTAAAAGTGTGTAGAGGCACATTCCTGGCTTTTAAACTTGATTTTTGTAGTTTAAATAATAAATATGTAAAACTAAATGAAACTATTATTGCCCCAGTTTACTAATTTCATCTTGATGAGATGCATTGCTTTTTATGTACGAGCTAGAAATGTCCCCAGATTTGATTTCAGAAATCTGGTCACCTTAGGCCGCAGTCCTGCAGCACAGAACATTTTGGGATGATCAGAATTTGATCCCGCTCCCTCAACAGCAGCCAGCAGGAGTTCTCAACCATCACAGAACCTGGTGCCGGTCCATTATATGTTCTCAGAACCAAAACAGTAGTATGAAACTTCTGCAGTTTTATGGAAATTCATCAACGCTGTTAATGTCAGAGTTTCTCCTTTGAATAACGCTTGGTGCAAGCAGGGGCGGATTTAGGAAATTTGGGGCCCTAGGCAAAGAAAGGGATGGGGGCCCCCTGAATTGTTAAGACAAAACATAAAACAGATCCATTATACAGAAATTTTATTAGGATAGACAAATTATTTTTCTACCTTTTGTCCCTCTGTTCTTGTTGTTTTCCTCTATTCAATTTTATTTATATATTCATGAAACATGTCATCTCGAGACACTTTTAAAAAGTCAAATTCAATCATATTATACAGATTGGTCAAAAATGTCCTATATAAGGGAACCAGTTTGATTGCTTCAAAGTCCCAACAAGCAGCATTTACTCCTGGAGAAGCGTAGAGCCACAGGGAGAGTCGTCTGCATTGCCCATGGCTTTGCAGCAATCCCTCATACTGAGCAAGCATGAAGCGACAGTGGAAAGAAAAACTCCCCATTAGCGGGAAGGAAAACCTCCAGCAGAACCCGGCTCAGTATGAACGGTCATCTGCCTCGACCCACTGGGGGTTACAGAAGACAGAGCAGAGACACAACAAGACAGACAAAAAGCACAGAAGCACACATTGATCCAGTAATCAGACAGCTGATTGGCCAGAGCTGGGTCATCTTCAGGAAGTCCACTGTTCTGACTGCTTACCAGTAGAGTGGGTGGTGGTGGACTCAATCTGGTGGAACATCATCATCAAAGCCTGGCTGGATAATTGTGTAAATGTCTCTGCCACAGCCCATCTCTGTCTCATTCTGAAAATAAACAGAAAACACAGTATAAAGCTTTTACTCAGTGGTTAATGTATATTTACTCAATTGCTAAAGTAGAAATTTGAGGATTTTATGCAACTTCATTTTGTCTACGTCACTAACTCAGAGGAACATACTGCAATTTCTACTCTACTACTAAAGCTACTTATATTCTGGTTACATATTTCAAAACCTTCACGCTCGGTGAAGGTTTTGAAAATGACAATTTAATGTTAACATTTGTGATAAACTGAACAAGTCTTTATTTTGAGGGGCGACTTCTTAAGCCAGAACTTTAAAAAAAAATAATAAATTGTCTTCGGCTGGAAAATGAATTATGACAAAACAAAAATAAGATGCATGTCACAGGAAAGACTAGTGATGCAACAAACATGACGATTTCTTAAACTACCGAACAGTAAATTATTTTGTTTCTAAATAACTCGACCCATTAACATCCACAGCTGTAAATATTAACACATTTAAGTAATGTTAATTCAAAGCTGTAATGCAGAGTGAGAAGTTGGTAATAACTTCCTTACGTTTTTTGAATGTATAACTTAAATTATTAAGGACTAAAACACCTGCCAGAACTACCAGTAAAACCTAAGGGTGATTTTACAAAGAACACCCAAGTGCCTGAAGTTTTTCTGAAAATCCACATGAAAAAAAAAAAACACCTAAATAATTGTTCTCGTCGTTTGTAGCAAATACAAAGGAAAATCGAAACTTACTTTAAAATGAGCCATATTCAATAAGGTAAATAAATAATGCGAAATGTCCCCTTGACGGTTTAACACTCACCGTTCAAAACCTCACGACAGACGCTCCCCAACAGGCTCCCACGTTGCTGCTGATTGCGGCTTTCTGCTGCAGCTGCTGCAGTGACGAAACCGAATGCAGAAACTTTGGACAACTTTGAGAGCAACTTTCTACTTTCTTCTTCTTCTTTCTCTTCTTTTCAGGACCCCTAGGATAGCTTCTTCCCATTTTATTTCAATTCTTTTTTTTTTTCTTCGCTTCTCTCGTCTCCTCGCGCCGTTTGTATTCAAATGGTTTTGCCGTCTGCCTAAACCTTTCTGCACATGCGCAGCAAATGGACTGATCCAATGTAGTTGAGACTGTAGGGGGGGGGGCACCGAGACACTCAATATTATAAGCATTCTGATGCCATTTTAGCGAAAGGATTGTAATCAAAAACACAATTAATGTGCACACATAAGGAATAGATGTAATAACCATACATGTAAAACAAGTTTTAGGGGGGCCCTAGGCAACTGCCTAGTTTTGCCTAATGGTAAATCCGCCCCTGGGTGCAACTAAACCCACGTCACGATGGGATTACATGATTTTAAGCCCATATAAACTGCTTTCGGAATACTTTTTCCGTTTAATCCGAACACATTTCAATCCAGTCAGGGAATGTTGCGCATTTAAAAAAAAAAAAAAAAACATCCTGTCATTAAGCAGCTAACAAGCTAAGAGCCGCATAACCAGCTACCAGACTAATGTTCACGCGGCACCCGGAAGCTCGACTTTGGCCGCGCAGGATTTACAGCCCGCGAGCCAAGCGCTGTCGGCGTTTCCTCGCTTTAAAACGGAACAAACGTCAGATATAATAACGACTTACCTGCTGTTGAGCTTCCGCCGCCCTCATCAATGATTCCATGTTTTCAGCTCCTGTGCCATGTCAAATCTCGCATGATACTTTTTTTTTTTTGGAAAGCACCACATGCTCCGTCTTTTGAGGACTTGGCGCGAGCCGTCTTGTCCGTGTCTTCATTAGTAGAAGCTACAAAAAATAAAAAAATAAACAGCATTTGAAAACACCACCCCAACCTCGCTGCGTTCAACTAGCTCTGCAGCCCCTCAACGTTGACGACGCTCTGCAGGTGCGGTGAACGGCTCCGCAACGTGGCGAGTGACGCATTAATCGCGCGACACAACGAATCGATGGAGAAATTAGTGGACAACTACTTTAGTTGTCGATTCGTTGTTGCAGCCCTAAAGACAAAGACAAGGTATTTGCAATGTTCCTTCCAAGGACTAGATGTTTTGTCAAGGTGAGACTTCCTATGAGAAATAAAGTGATGTGTGATGAATGAAAATGCCGCGTACCGTAAACGTGCAGGAGTCCTGAATGAGTTTGTCGTCAGGTGCAGGTGTGTTTGATGAAAGCATAGAAGCAGCTTGTCGTTTACGGTCACACCACTCTAAACACGCCCACTGCGTCAGTGCAGAGGTCACCAACATGGTGCCCGCGAGGACCACATGTGGTGCCCACGAGCCTATTTATATATATATATAAAAAAAAAGCACAATCAGCCAGTGAGCGGCATGTAAAACTTTTTTTATTCCATTAATTTTCCTGTTTATTCACACTTGCATTTTATAGATTTAAAGATGAAAAATATCTATAACAAAGCATGAAGAGTTTGTTTATTTTGCATAAAGTTAAGGTGAACTCTACTGGTAGCCCTTCATACGACACAACACCAATGAAGTAGCTCTGTTTCAAAAAGGTTGGTGACCCCTGTTGTAGTGTGTCTTGTAATCTTTCTCCCAAAACCGACCTCTTTTTTTCTCTCTTTGCTTTTTCAATTGAGTGCAAATTAGTTTGTTTTTTTTGTTCTAGAAATTGTGGTTTTTTTTCCCCTACCCACAGTTAACTGTTGGGGAGGCGTCCTTTTTTGTCATTTTGTCTCTTGATTTCTCATTATGGATTCCCTTTGTAGAGCGCGGACGGCTTCTCCGGCAACTGAAAATATGGAACGCCAAACAAACCTGGAAATGAATGATGGACTTGAAAAGATGAAGATCACATATGAAAAAGACAACACGGTGCAGATCGAAATGGAGGGAGATGACAAGGTGTCAGCACTGGAGCTGATGAAAAACGTACGGCTCCTGTGTGGAGGTTTGCTTGCGTGCAGGCTGATATCCTGACACAAAATACGAGGTAACTATGAGCAATGCTGCAGCGAAGAAACGGCTGTTGGACAGATTCAAGATTGGCTCCACCCGAGTAATGGCCAGGGAGCTGGTCAACGATGACCTCGTCGTTTGTTTTTGGGACTCCCTGCATATATCATGTATGAAGAAATACTCGAAAAGCTGCACGGATGGGGTGTATCTGCGGTGATGGCACAAGATTCCTGAAGGTCAAATTCATTGACACGGTTCCTTACTCCGTCAAGTTCAGCACAGCTATGGGCCCGGAGAAACTTTAGAGCAGGGGTTTTCAAATTCATTGAAAGTGAGCCTCCCCTTGGAATAGGTAAGGATATCCAACCCCCCCCCCCCCCCCTTTGAAAAAAATTCAAAGAACAAGAAAATGTCTGCCTTATTCCGTCAGATTTCCTACAGCTATTGGACCTGTAGGAAGTAGTCGCTGCTCAAGCCGCCATGACTCAGGTTCTGTCACCCAATCAGACCTGTCTAGAAAATATACTGCAGCCATCCAAGGATATCCATATCAGAGTGTTGTCCGACATGGATATACACCCTGATCGTGATCTTTCGACAAACAAAAAAACGACTCGCAGCATTGGTAGGAAAGAAACCGAAAAGGTTGGTTTAAAAAAAATAAGATGCTTAAGTTTCTTGTAATAATGTTGCTTCTCTCGCTCAATGCCCATGGGCTCCGCAGAGAAGACAAAATTGAAGCAATTATCTTTCAGTCTTGTTTTGTTTTATGTTTACGAGAGACCAAGTGGGATTCTGTAAAAGAACAGGAAATGCAAAAAAAAAAAATGGAAGGGAGACATGTTTTCCTCCACCGTCCAACAGTTGTGCTGGGGAAGTGGCCATTTCTCTGTGGGAGGGAGTGGTTCAGGATAGGATCCACAAAGATAATGGCCAGAGAACTGGTGGACGAGGGGGAGTTAATTGGAGGGTGTCGTCTCGTTTTTGGGGCTCCCGGCTTACATCACCGATGAAGAAATCATCGAAAAGCTTCATGGCTGGGGAGTGTCGGCAGTGTCGCCGATTAAGCGTCGGGTGTGGCCAGCAACCAAGATCGCTGACTGAAGAAGGTTTGTGAGTTAAATTTACAGACGCTGTGCAATCTCTGCCTTATTCTGTGAGATTTAACACTTCTCCTCCCAGGACAGAAGTACAGACAGCCGCTATGACTCAGGTTCTGTCGCCCAACCACCTGCAACCCTTCCAGATCCCACTAGAAAACATACCATAACCACTGAGAGTACTGCCTGACATGGTAACAGACCCTGATCTTGATATTTCGACGATTGTGGGAACAAGAAAACGACTCGCAGCGCTTGTAGGAAAGAAACCGAAAAGGTTGTTCATAAAAATAAGATGCTTAAATTCTTGTAATAATGTTGCTTCTCTTGCTTAATGCCCTTGAGCTTCGCAGAGAAGAGAAAATTGAAGTAATTATCTTTGTCTTGATGTTTTATGTTTACAAGAGACCAAGTGGGATTCTGTAAAAGAACAGGAAGTGTTAAAGAAATGGAAGGGAGACATGTTTTCATCCACATTCAACAGTTGTGCTGGGGGAGTGGCCATTTTTCTGCGGTAAGGAGTGTCTCAGGATAGAAAATCAATTTCCCCCTGCTTCTCATCCCAGGACAGAAGCGAAGGAAGCCACTATAACCCAAGTTCTGTCGCTCATCCTTCCAGACCCTTTTTGAGAATTTGCCACGGCCACTGGGAGTACTGCCAACATGGAAACTAACCGCAGTTTTGATCTTTCGGCTATTGTGGGAGCAAGGAAACCACTCGACCACCACTGGTTGGGAAAAGACCAAGAAGGTTAGTTAAATAAGATGTTTAAGCTTCTTATAACCCTAATGCTTCTCTTGCTTAATGCCCATGGGCTCTGCGAAGAGAAGGCTATAATTTTTCAATCATGTTTTGATATTTTATATTTACAAGAAACTAAATGGGACTGTACAAAAGAACATGAAATGTTAAAGTGGAAGGGGAAAATGTTTTCTTCAATATCAGATAATAGTTCAGATGGGTGGCTGTGTTTTTTCCCCAGGAAGACATGTTTCAAAACTGTCAATTCATTAGGATGAATGGGAAATGAATTATTGTCTTTTTTTCAATATAACAAAAACGTACTGGAGATTCTGGAGAATGTTTCATCCAGGTATGTTACCACCTGGGTCAAAGGCCATAACAAAAAGGGAGACACACCATGTATACGAGGCAAGCAGCTCAGTAAAACACAGCTGTCCTGTCTGTAAAAAAGTGCCAGTTTAAATAAGGAAGTCTCTTTCAGGATTGGTGGAGCAATCAAGGAGAGCATCCAATTCGTAGAAGAGAACTTTAACAGGAAATAACCCAGGAGAAGCTCTGCATCAAGATCCCATTGCGGAGCCAGCTGGCAGGAAGCAGCAACTGCACCTTAATTTTAAATAACACAAGAAAAGACAAAACAGACGAAGGCCGCTGGCTGTAAAACCTCCCTCCTTAAGATAGTGACCCAAAGGGATCACTAAAAACAGTCTTTCTACTCCTATACCATCATACTGTTATCAGTATGCTACTCAAAAATAGACCTTTTCATTCAAACCCATTAAATGACTTCCTAAGATGCAGAAGGAGGCTTTTGAAACAAAACTAGATGCAAATTGTTTAAAAACCGATCAACCTGATGTAATTAAAAAGACGCCCATTAAGGTAAAAACACAGACAGCTTACATGATGCCAACATGTGGCCAAAAAAGGGAGCCAAGCCCAACTCTTCATCTTCCTAAATGTGTGCTCTGCCACAAAAGGCATTTTGTTCCAATTATACCTAAACCAAGTAATGCTAAGAGAATTCCCACTAAATGCCTCACAAGATCTTACTAAAACTCAACCCTAGTCTTCAGAGGTCAGGGATGGTGGGTATTTACGCACTTAATACCAGTAGTTTGGGAAAGCGACCATGACTATGGCAACCCCACCAAATCTATGGCTTTGCCCCCGAGACAACTGCTCCAGTCATATAACCTCACACTACAAAAAACAACAAACAGACACAACCTAAAGAGGAACTGTCTTGCAGCCTGACAGGGAATCTCTTTATATTTACATACCAGAACAAACATATGCCAATTAAATCATCCTAATCTCAAGACCGTGAGCCAGTGACACTCAATTGGCACGTTACTAGAAAAGATTAAAGTTTTCCATCTTTACAAAACTCACAGACGAGCCCTCAATTGTAACGACCTGGCTCAAAGGCCATAACAAAAAGGGAGACACAGCTGCACAACAAAACACAGCTGCCACGTCTGTAAATAAGTGTTAGTTTAAAATAAGGAGGTTTCTTTCAGGATTGGTGGAGCAATCAAGGAGAGCATCCAATTCGGAGAAGAGAACTTTAGCAGGAAGTGATGCAGGAGGAAATAACCCAGGAGAAGGCCTGCATCAATATCCCATAGCGGAGCCAGCTGGCAGGAAGCAGCAACTGGACATGGATTTAAATAACGAGAAAATTCTGTGGACGCAAAGCTCCGATCCTTTGATTTGTTGATTAAACTTTAAGTTTTAATTTGCTGACAAAGTCTGAGTTAAGATACTGTACGGGAGAGAGGAGCAGGGCTCTGAACTAAATTTTCAAGAATCAAGAGTCTTTATTGTTTTTTTTGTTTTTTTGTAACCATAATGAAACTTTGGTGAGACACTCAGAACAAGAGGCAGACCCACATTAAAAACACTTACAGGAAAACGAGACATAAGCATCCCTAAAGGACACCCTCAAAAATGTAAAACCCTCAGAAGAAATAAAAAATATTAAATATCGAACACCCTGTTTGACTCTTTGAAGAAAACATAGAAAACTTATAGCATAAACGTCCTTGGAAGTAAAATATGTAAAAGGAGAAATTTAGTATGTAGTATTTACATAAAATGCAGCTTATGCTGAAAGTATATGAAATGGATGGGTGGTTAATTTCATTGTCAAGTGGTGTTTTTGCTCTGGTTTCATTGTTAAGCCCATTTTTTCCATAGGTGCTCTAGAACAACAGTGATGTTCAATCAAACCGCATTTGACACCCCAGTTATAAAGCTTTACTTTTGTAGTTAAATTGCTGTTCATATAGACATTGACTATTAAATGATTGACTTACAATCTAGTCAACACAAACTTTGAAGCTAAATTATTTATTACCTAACATTATTGTAATAGAACACCTAAGTAGCAACTAATTTTTCTGTGCAAATGTTCTATTTGGAAAAAATAAATGGAAATTTACAATTCATCAATTAATTGTAAAAAATAATCGACAGATTAATCGATTATTAAAGTAATTCTTAGCAGCTTATTCTTAACATTTAGTTCAATGGTCTGTTTCTAATTGACATATTTTGCTCCTTTGCAGGTTGGAATATGTCCCTATAATCAAAAGAGTCCTGCAGAGTGAAATTCTGATTTTAATAAAATATGGATAAACATATGCATGGTGTTGTGTTCTATCATTTTGTCTAGATTTGAATCTATTGTATAACTCTGTTAACTATTTTGTAAGACATCATGGTACATGGAACTGTAAAGGTTATTTTAAGTTTGTACGGATATTCAGCTCCAGAATCAAGTTGAATGTGCCTTTTTTTCTTTTTTTGCACTTTGAGCACCTCAGTGGTCTCTGCACGGCCCTGCTGCAATCAGTCATTCACCCACTCACACACAGCTGCCCCGGAGCAGACTGACAGAAGTAAGGCTGCATGGTACCACAGGAACTGAAAGATGTACATGTCTCTCAGAACTTCCTTAGCAGGACCCCTACTCTGAAATAAAACAGATTTTACAGCTACAAGATCTTTGTCTTTTTTATGTAATCGGGTTAAATCAGTTGGATCTAAACTAAGTAATCTAAAAGAAAGTATTGCAGTAATTTGGTTATTTTAGTAAACCAAGTAAATTGCTATAATCTTGTTTCGGAAAGGTAATTCTGGTATAGCCTCAGTGTGATGTTGCTGACATAGGTCCAATAAATGCTCAGACACTTGGAAAATTAGGGGGAACCATGCTCAGGACCCTTCTTTATTTTTTTCCAGCTATTTTTCAGATATGTCCCGCTGAGAGACCATTAGGTCTGACTGAAATCCCTCCAGGAATATCCCAGCTGCAGAAGGAGCTGGGATATTCCTGGAGGAGGAACATCTAAGGATGTTTCACTCCCGGATTATTACCATTACCTCCAACGTTTTACTTCTTAAAAAGAGGAAAATTAATGGATTTAGCTGTATGTAATAGTGTGAATGATAACATTGTTTTATTCGGTCCTCTAAGCAGCACATACTTGATGCTGAGGGAGAAGGACATCAAAATTACTTTAGCTACAACATAACGGATACCTAAGGTTGTAAAAAATATCTAAAAACAGATGAATACATAAAAAGACATAATTATCAACAGTAATCTAGTTGGTTTGTTAAATGTGAATCAAGCACTTCCTTTCCATTTGGTGTCCTGTCTTGACTGATCCAACAGATGGTGCTGTTGAGCCACTCCCCCTCAAAACCATAAACTTATCTTCTCATGACCAAAGTGCTGTATAATTAAAGAAGTTGAATGGAAAAAATAAAGCACACAATACACAAGTAAACAGCCTTGTTTTAAAACGACATAAAACAGCACAAAAATTACCTATTTAAAATTACACGATACTTTTTGAAACGGGTTTAAAGCAAATCATCTCTGTGAATCTTACCTTTTGGATCTGTAACAGAACTGGATCCCCGTCTTGTTCTGGGTCCAGGTGACATTGCTGCTGTGGCTATGATGATAAACTCATCTTTCAGCGGTACACCAAGAACAGGTGCACTTCTTTGTAAGCTTGTGTGCAGCAAGCTTATCAGCACATTCTGTACGACCAGGCTAACTGATTATTTCAGAAAAATTAATTTCTCTCATCACATTAATTTTTATTACTTCTTAAACATCTTCTTGAACACAAAGTCACATTTGTCTTTCAGTACACAACATAACATAATGATGGCGATTTTCAATTTTAGGATACCTGCTGTTGCGAGTAAACTCAAACTGATTCATCATTCAAGTTAAATTGAACAGGCTAATGTGCAAATGTTTCATAGTATGTAGTATCTACAGCGTATAATTACACTCTCTAAGTACGTGAAACAACAACGTTGAATGAACACCATATGCTTACTTAGATCCAACAGATGTCAGTTTTTTTTGTCTTCAGTCATAGTATCTACACAATAATATGTTCGCTTTAAGACATTAAACAGCGGTGTTAAAGTAACTAAAGATGCTAAAATATTACCAACAGATGCCAGATTTATTTTTTTCAGAGGACACATATAAGTTGCACACTCCATGATTCTGGAAGAGAGGCAAGAAGAAAGCTATTGTTTTACAAAATCTATTAAAGGTGCCATCTGAGGTTTCCCACAAGTGATGTAGGAAAAATGTGCTCTGATTCAACCTGTCTGACCAGAGAAAACTAAAATATCACTTTTTGGGTCACATGTAAAACGCTTTTTGTTTGGTGGTAAACAACATTTGCATGTCACTCTGAACACATTGTTGTAGCTATGTTGCTTATTTATTTAATGTTTTGTTTTTTGAGTTTTGACACATCAAATTAAACAATGCTGTTGCCTTTTTGATGTTTCCTATTGTTCTTAACATTTAATTTGGAATAAAATAAAAAAAAATGTGATGTCCTTTAATTTCATTCTTTTTATCTCAATTTAATCAGCTCTATGCATTTATTTGTTTATTCATTATGGTGTGTTTGCTCAATTTGGCATTTCTTAACCCTAATGAAGTCATTACACTACTATAATTAATTTAGGTTCTGAACTTGTGATTTGTAATGAAAGAGGATAAAAGTGCAATTTAAGATGACAACCAAAAAAAAAAAGCATTTTGTGCGCTTTATCTTTTTATTTATTTGTATTTTAAACTCATATCTGTTCTACTTGTTTATGTCATGTGTTCAGCTTTTCATTAATTATATTATGGCTGCTATTTTAACTTTATATCTTAAAATTCATTTTAATTTCAAAACGACGAGATGGCAAAAAAGAAAAAAATTATACTGGATAACTTTATGTTAATTTTGTTTAATTATTATTTTTGTTCTTTTACTGATTACGGTCCACTATATACATTTATTTTTTCTTTTTATTTGCTTGTCTAACGGGCTATTTGCGTCAACTATTTATCTTTTACATCAAAGTTTCTCATCTTTTAAATTTTTTTATTATTATTATTTTAATTAGGTGAAACTGAAAGTTGTTTTAATTAATTTTCACAGTTCTGACGTCACCGTGGCTGTTTTGTGTGCGTGCGGCTCAACGCGGAAGTGAAACGCTCTCATTTCCGCTGCAGCAGCCTCAACGGTCACGTCAAAAATAAAAGGAAAATGTGGACGGAAAGGACGAACTGAGGCTGGCCGAGCAGCGTCTACCACCGATCCGCAGGCCGTTCCCCGTCGTCAGGCGTCGTTACTAAGCGGCTGTTTTTATTCAAAGCTGCCGAAGGGACATTTAAACGGGGGTTTAAGGGTCGTTTTGAGGTGAACGCGTCCCCCTTGTTTGCTGAGTTAGCCAGCGTTTAGCCAGCCCCGCTGCTAGAGATGGGGACGAGAGCGAGTCGCCTCCAGGAGGACCCGGTTCCCTCTCCGTTCGGGAAGGACGGCACAAAGCGGGATTCCTACCGGAGAACCCGGTGCGCCAGGCCCACCAGCCTCGTCGTCGATTTCTCGGTGAGCTTCGAGGAAACGGAGCCCAACCGGAGCCGCTCCGAGGAGGGCAGCGACTCGGACTTGGGGCAGCATGGAGGGGCGAGTGCCGACGGCAGCCCCACCGACCACCGCAGCGCCCCCTCCGGCATTAGCCAGGCGTCCCCCGGCGACGACGACAACAACAGCGAGGGGAAACCCGAGGAGGACGGCGGCGTGAGCCCGCAGGCCCCCGCCGAGGCGGAGCGCCAAGCCGGGGAGGGAACAGGCCGCACGCCGCACCGCACTTTTTCCGAGCGGCTCCCCGGGAATCGGCACTCTTCCGCCCGCAGCGTTGGCGCAAGGTCCGCCCGGGTCCGCGGCACACACCAGCGGCCGGTGTCAGAAGCCTGGATCGGCCTCTACCGTGTGAACAACCGGCACGGCAGTAAGTGAACACGGCCAGAATTCACGTAAAACATGCTCAAAAGGGTTACCACTCAAGTAGACCTAATAGACAAATAGTTATGTCGTTAAATTCTCCTAATTACCAACTTTATAGGCTTTTATCGACTGAAAACACGCCATTTTCAACGGATTCTATAAATATGTTTGTATTTAACACAAAGTTGTTTAGATGCACCGATCTGACTTTTCTCGGGCCGATGCAGACTGAGCTGTCACAGCCGATTTTAGACCAATTAAATCTTCCTAAAGGAGACTGGTGGGTTTTTGAAATATCCAATAGAAAATGGAGGAACTGAAAACGCAAGCTATTAATTAATTTATTCAGTTAAGCACCATTCCAAAAACCCTTTGTTGGATTTTCGTTTCCAACTAAACACACTCAAAATTATCAGTTTTGATGCATTTAACGAGCAGAAAAGAAGATTCAGACTTGCTGATTAGTGCTGTTTGCATTAATAAAAGCGCCTCAAAGTACATGCTGGTTTTTGGTGCATTTATGGACCAACAATTGTGGGAACTCTTAGTTTTGATGCCCTTTCATGAACAAAGTTATATTAAATTTTCCATATTCAGCGAGCTGAGCCCACCAAGCTCTTAGCCAGCTAAACGATTGGTGCGTCTCCAAAGCATAGCGTTTGTTGTTTTTGATGCATTTTATGACTACAGATTTAGTTTGAAATCCAATTAAAGCCAAGATCAGGGAAAATTTCGCCCATTCCAAGTTCTGGTTAATTGGTTGATTGGTGCGTCTTTGAGCAAAAGCCAAACTTGTTGGACGCCGCAGTGTGATGAAACGCCAGTAGTGAATGTTTATGCTTTCCTAGCAGCCGCCGTTTCCCTAAATTGCGTTTTTGGTCATAAAAATAGCCTCGCTGTGGGTTGATATTTTGAATTTGCAACACTGTGCTGTCGTTTCATTGGCTAAGTGCAACTTTTAAATCAAGAAAGGGATTGCTGTCCGTAGCACTTCAGCCTCACACGTACGGTAAATGTGCTATATTTAGCCATAGAGGCTAATTTAGGTTAATTTATCTGAAGCCCTGACATGTTGAACATTTTTAACCACACCATTTGCTGACTTGATTACTGAATAAGAGGCGTTACTCAAGAGGAAACGAAAAAATACGTGGTCAATAAGAGTGGGAGGGTATAAACTAGTAAACCGTCTGGATATTTGATGTTTTTCCCAAGATGGATCACTTTGATTTTTGAGCCCTGGGGATTTAGTTCAGTTAAAATATCCCAACCTGGTCTGAAATTAAAACGGGTTATCGGAGGCATTTACATTCCTGGACAGATAATCTCTTTTCCCGTGCTCGCACGCTGACTAAAAATCATCAGAGACCCCATTGTCTGAAGCAGAGCCATGGCGTAGAACTGTAGGTGGTGACACACACACAAGCCCTTTCACATCCCCGGTCCGTAAGATAGCGGTTATCTTGCAAAAAAAAAAAAATAAACAAAAATGATGCAACCGAGCTTGTTTCTCCTTTTAAAAAGGGACGTTTGCAGAAGCGTAGGTGACGATCACTCAGGGCAGCGGTGGATAGAAACAAGCAGACGGCGGAGTTGTGACTGAAAACATGACATTTTGCTCCTCAGCGCTGCAGCGTGGTGGGTTTCCCAGGCCAGCCCTTCAGCTAGTGTAGGGAAATGGGTCACAACTTGACATGCTGGCTCATGGATGGATGGATGGAGGGGGGGGGGGGGGGGGGGGGGGGAGATGTAGGGCAGCAAGGCGCCGTTTCTGCCTGGCTGTCACATCCATGAGTGGTTCGGCGGCGGCGGCTATCCCTCAGGCGTGAGTCACTGTTTTTATCCTGATGCATGCAGTCAGGTCTGGGCTGTGTTTGCTCATCGGTTAGCGCTCTGTGGGCTGCGTGACCACATGCTCCGTCTCATATCATTTATCCCCTCGCTGTGGGTGACGAGGTGTGCTAACATCAGCTGTGGCCTCCGCAGGTATTCGCTGTCCTTTCTGCACAAAGCCTTTCCCCAGCGGTCGGATCGAGGATCACCTGCTGAGCTGCCTGACGTCTCCTCCGCTACCTTACAACAGTAAGCGTCCTGTAACATAATGCCCCAACGGCTCTGTGTGTGTTGTTTCTTTCCTTTTTTTTTTAAGAAGCTGATGATTCTTTGGAAATAAACGTTGTGTGTGTGTTTATTTCCAGCGGATGTGCTCAGTAAAGACAGCGGAGAGTGCTCCATCTGTTTGGAGGATCTGGTGCAGGGGGAGACCATCGCCAGGCTGGCTTGCCTCTGTGTCTACCACAAAAGGTGCGTAAAGTTTATTATCAGTGGGAAGCAGTGTTGTAGTACTCGAGTCCGAGACTCGAACTCGAGTCCGAGTCATTAGCTAAATTTAGAGACTCGTGACTTGACTTGAGCACTGATGACTCGAACTTGGACTCGGACTCCTACATTCAGATCATTCTGACTCGGAAATTGAGAAAAAGACTCAACATTTTTTTTTTATATATCACTAGGCTATAATTTTAATATGTCATTAGAATATTATTTGGTGTATGATTTTAATATCTAAATTATTAGTGCAATGGAATATTACTGCTTCATGTCATACATCACATAGAGAGCGCCATTAGGATGCGCCTATGAGCTGCGACACCACAGCTATGTGGATTTTTTTTTTTAAGTTTAAAAACATGTAGGCTATGCTTACTTTAGTGTGGAACTTGGACTCGACTTGATCAATAAGGACTCGACTTGGATCAATAGTGACTCGACTCAGATTTTTTTTTAATGACTTGGACTTGACTCGGACTTGAACACTGGAGATTCAAGCCTGGACTCGGACTCGAGGCATAGTGACTTGACTACAACACTGGTGGGAAGCATGTGCGAGGTTACATTTAAAACTACTGGAGTTGTTTTAGTGTTTTAGAAGTTTTTCAAATCTCGGGAAAAGGATCTAGGAGACTTTATTAATGAATATATTTACCTAATTTTATTATAGGGCAAGTATTTGCCAAAATTCACTCTTTGCACGTTTGTTTGTATTTTTATTTGGGTCACAAATACTTCTTCTAGATCGAGCACTAAAAAAAATACATCCAGCCATTTCTGGCAATAAGTAAAAGTCTGGAAAATGAGCCATGTCAAAAACCTCCCAGGTAGTGAGTCCCAGTCAGCAGCCGCTGCCCCTCACCCAGCAACCCGAGGGAAGCTCCGCCCACTTCGTCAGCTGGTTTTACCGCTGTACAATGACTGTTTAATGAGCGTGATTTATCATTTAGCACAAGCAGGGTTTCCCCCGCTCTATCATAGGCCTGGTAGGACGGCAGGTTTTACTTTCACCCCGCTAGGCTAAGCGTTGTTTGTTTATTTTTAAATGCTTTTTTTTATACACCAGCAATGATACCAGACAGACAAGGAAAAACAAAATGCTGATTGGTGCTACGTGCAAAGCTAACAGTACAACACAGCATAAGGCAGCGAGTAAAGCTATTAGCTTAGCGGCAGCCCAATGATCGGGTACTGTGGGTCCGAGCTTCCTCTTCGAGCTGCTTAGTGTTGCACCGATCCCACACCCCGATCCGTTACTGCATCTACTGCCAGGCTTAGACAGCTTTTGGGGGGAAAACCCTGACAAGATGAGGCTAACAAGAGGCTACTGATGGCCCTGTGTCCATCTAGAAACTTGCTATTCAGTTTGCTGTTTCCTTGATGGTTGTGCAGGAGGCTTCTGCTTCTGGGTCTGGCTCAGGGTCCAAAATCCACTGTTGTACCTTTGTGTCTGTTTGCAGCCATTGTCACGTCTATAAAGTGCAAGTGTAAACATTGATTTGGGGGCGTGGCCAGCTACAGCTTATTTGCATAAAAGTGACAGAGCCCTAAAACGTCTATTTCTGAAAGGAGCTTAAAGTAGGTGATAGTAGGGAGGCGAAATCTCATTATCTGAGAATGATTTTGTGCTAAAATGTCATGAACATGTTTTATGTAGCCCATAGACCTATCTTATCTTGTTTAACAGGAAGCCTAATAGGTTCCCGTTAAAGGAGCTATAAGTAATATTGACACTTAGTGGTTAAGATCGTAACAGCACGTACACAATGCTTCTCACGGAGACCACCTATTTACTCAACGGTGAGTCATTGCTGTGAATTTTAACTTCCACAGCAGAGGTCTATGATGTTGTATTCTGTTTTATTTCTGGTCCGCTTCTCTTACTGGGTAACATGTTTGCAGGCATACAAACATAACATAAAACATAACATAAAATACCAAATGCTGCACTTTGTTTTGGAAACCCTGGAAACTCTCATTTGATTGGTTCAGGAACCAGGAAGTAAAGACGTGCGACACGCTGAACCAAAGTAGATCAGGATTGTACCTCCAGGTTTAAAAGAGAAAAACGTGACTAAGACGTTCTTGGTGGACAGGACAGATTGTTTATAGGGAATATTACTTCCATCCCAGGTGACAGATGAGAATAATTTAGGTTGATTTTACAGTAAACATCTTTCTTATTGCTCCTTTAACTATCACACAAAAGCCAGAATCCTCTCCCCTCAAGTTACTAAAAGCTTCACTGATCAGAGGTATTGTACTCGATATCTGATTTTCTAACAATGAAACGAGCTGCAACCACCTTTTAATGTGCTTTTTAAAATGACAAAGATTGCACTTTGGTTAAAAGTTTTTGAAAGATGGTTGTTCTTGAAAAGTGGGCCATTAATGGTTATTTTTCTTGAGAGTGGGGAAAATATGAATTTCTCTTTTTTCAGTTTTGGAAAGGTGATGGAAAGGAAGCTAAGTTTTTATAAAATAAGGAAGGAGAGGTTATGTTCACCACACGTTTGAAAGTGTATCTCAGGTTTGTCTCTTGTGACCAGTTGTTCTCAGGTGATCTTAAGGCTTTGTCAGAAGGAGTCACTAAAGAGGAAATGTCCAAGAGCTGATTCTGCTGCATCATGAGAAAATCAAACATGGTTTTCTGGAATCCAGCATTTAAAACAAAAAAAACTGGACATCAAATGTTTGTACAACTGTGCATTTGAGCTACGCACGCTCACAGATCTTCTGGACCTTGGAGGCTTGTAGGTTTCAGAAATTTCTTGGCAGACAGATAATTATAAAGCTAAAGGACCACTGGTGTGTTTGAATGGTTCCAGTAAATTTAGAGCGAAGCTTCAAAGCGTGCTTTAATGCTCCACTCTTGGGTTTCCTGAGCGGTGCCGGCTTTCCGGAGAAGTTGCCGTCAGCTCCGCTTTTACCGTCAGAAGTTGCTTCACAGCCGAGCCCTTTGAGGCAAGCAGATACAGGCTCAGGCTGATGCGGAAATCCACGTAATTCCCTCACATGGAAAAGCCGAGATGATTAAAATTTAGCAGAATTTTCCAGGGAAATTTGTACGTCACCAGACGCATGACTGACATCGTCTGGTCAAAGAGGTTTACTTTCAGTTTCAAAGGTTGGGTGGCTGAACTGCTTTGAAGGCATTTTCATTTCCCCAATAGAGCATTTATTTTTTTAAACAATAAAAAATATATATATATAAAGGTGGAAAAAAACTATTTAAAATTCGATTTAGCTCTTAATTCTGAAGGTCCAGCTGGTGAATGTTTGGCACAGGCTCATAGTAGCGCCGCATGATGATCAGATAATCCTGAAAAGGCGATGTTTATTGATAAATATGGTGATAAATCCGCAGTTTTCCTTAATCCTCTGTAGTATCGTGGCTGCTATAATCAGTGGCAACTCTGAGCATCGACCGCAGGGGGAATGGATGTTACTGGCGTCCACAGCAATATGTTTATGGAGCTTGGAGTATAAAAACGAGCAGATTGTGCATTTTAAATAGTCCTTTAAAATAAAGTTATGAGACTGCAATGCTACGAAGCAGTATCTCCTATTTTTTTTTTTTTTTTTTCTTAATTGACGAAGCAGGAGTCGATGGTTTGAACTTTTATAAAAGCTATTTTAGGACCCATACAGATAAGCAGCAGCCCGTCTAACTGGAGAAGCCGTTCACAGACCTCACAGAAGTGATTACACAAACTGTTTTCTCAGATTCAGGAAGTAGATTAACGGTTCAGTTTGCCACATTAGCGCGAATCGACTGCAGCGTGTTGTGACTGTGGTCGCCGCCCCTGAACCCTTTCCCTGCTCCGTCTGCCTGCAGCTGCATCGATTCCTGGTCCAAGGTGAAGCCCTGCTGCCCCGAACACCCCTTCGATTGACTCGCGGGTCAGGTGTCTGAAGCCCAGCGACCAGCTCGACTCAGGTATGATGTGTCCGAAGCAGAGAGGATGAAGCTGCTCTTCGTGTGTTTATGCTTGGAATGTGTCTTTGTCCTCCATTTGTTTTGGCATCCCAGGTAAGGACGGGTAAAGATCATTGAAAGTTAAAGTAATAGTTTCACATTGGAAAATCTGGTACGTTTTTAAAAAAAGGAGGAAGGGGAGCGACAACTAGGGCTGAACAATTAATCGCATTTTCAATATAATTGCGATTTAAAAAAACGCAATTTCCAAATCGCAGAGTCTGCAATTTTTGGCTGTGTAACAATTAGGGAATTAGACACGTCCATTAGGTGTTGGTAAAATGTTTAAAGTGGGTTTGCCTCCACATGGAAGGGAAGACAGTTGCAGCAGTGAGATAATCTAATTTTATTACTTGTTTTAGAGTTTATATAAGTACATAGCATTAAGTACAGGTCAATCAGTTTAATGCATAGACTGGTTACACTTTGTTCAACAAGGATTGATGTCCAAATCAACTAAAAGCTGTTCTCTTGAATAATATTCTGATTAATAGAAACATTAAAAGTTCTTGTTTTAAATAGTCCTTGTTTACAAACGTCTTTATTTAGACGGCATTTTTGTTGCTTGTGGTTAACGTAGAGAAAAGTCAAAATTGCAATTTTGGTTGAAATATATTGTAGGCAGAACGCAATCATTTCCGCTCTGAGTTTAGATGCTACGGGTCTTTTAGCAACTAATCCGCACGGCGAGGAAACAAATTGATTTGTTGTTTGTATATGTTTAAAAAGACATGATAAATTAAACTGGGGAAAACAATCGCATTAAATCGCAATATTAAGAAAAAAAATCGCAATTAGATTATTTTCCAAAATCGTTCAGCCCTAGCGACAACGATACGTTTTTTATCATATGCATAAAACCGTTTTGTCTTGGTGGGGCTGTGGGGTGTGCTCACTGCCTACCTGCTACCTGTAAGGGGCGTGGCCTGAAGCCTGCTCTCCATGGTTGGGTACGGAGTAGTGAGCGTTATGGCTGCTGCCCTCAGGACAGCGAGCATTGGGGGCGTTTATGAAGCGCAGATGTTTTGGCTTGTTTTGTAGGTTGTTGCGACATCTCTTCTGGCCCGCTCTGTGCCTGCTGACAGGAGTGTGTGTGTGTGTGTGTGTGTGTGTGTGTTCACCCGTGTGCACACACGTGTCTGCGAGTCGGGGCTGAACTGCGCTTGGAGCACAACATTTTGGAGGCAGAAAGGGGCGAGGAGTTGTGAAAATTACGTAAATACTAAGGTCGTTTTGTCTGTTTCATAAAAGGAGAATGTATAGAGCTGTTTTCTAGAGGAATGGTTGCCTTAAACGACTCCTGCTGTGAGCTTCGTCATTTAGAAAATACATTTGATGACCTTTGTTAAGACGAGAGAGACGCTGTACAATCATCTGAGCCACAGTTATTGGCGCCCCTTTTGGACAGCGCTTTATTGTCTTTGATCATTCTTCTCCTTATCTTTTTGGATTATGCGGAGTCCTGGATCCTCTGAAGCCAAAAGAGGTCCTGATGCCAATCACTTAAACCAAGGTTCAAACTGTGTGAAAATTGGGTAAAAATTCAAAGAGTTATGATTTATTTTAGTTGGGCAAACCGCTTCCTCTGTACAAATAAATGCATTGAGAGACCCATCCAAGATGGCAGTCACGCTTACGCGTCAGCTCCAGTAGGCAGCGCCAGTTCATGGGGCGTCATAAAATGTCTATGGTGTGGGAACTTAAGTGGGCATTTTTAATAACGACCGGGTACATGAATTAATGGAAGCTGTTAAATACAATTATTAAAAACTTCTTTCCCTCTGAATATAAGATGCTGTTTATTTTTACCTTTGCTCGTCTGAATAAATTCAGTTCAGTTTTATTTATAAAACTGGATGATGTCACAGCTAACAGAACGTCAGATTTAGAATTACAAATACATTAGAGGTCGTATATCTCTTAATATTTCAGTAAGAGATCAAACTGACTTGATTTTAACACTTTTTACACATCTTTACCAGGAATGCTTATCAGTTTGAAGGCGGCTTCAGCATCAGGGATTAGAAATGACACTTAAACACTTAGAAAAGTTTCCACCGGTTTTATATAGGGGGATAAAGAGAAGCTAAACAGTCCACTTAACCTAAAATGGTTTAATTTACGTTTAAAAACACGACTCGTCCCGTCCGTAGCGTTGCCAGGTCTGCCTGTAGTTACACAGCCAGTATAAATGGCTTGTTGTCACTGATGGGTCAATCTGATCACTCAGATTTTCATGCCTACATCTTTGTGCAACGCAAAGAGCAAGAAAAGAGGGAGGATTGCTCCCTTTTTGTTTCCACGTGTTCTTCTGACGTAAAAAAAACAAGACGTGCGTTAAAATCAACCTTTCTAAAAGCAGGTGTTGAAATAATCTGCGGTGCATGGCAGAACGGCCTCGTCGTGTAGCCTGCGGGCGCGTTGCATCACGCCGTCCTTCGTAGTTGCCGGTATAAACCTTCCAAAAGCTCAACAAACCAGAACCGTCACCCTTCTGCCACGCACCGCGTCGGCGGGCTGGGCTGCTGTCAGGAGCGGAGTGATTTATGCCTCATTAACGGACGGGTACAGGGCGGCTTTTCCACCAGAAGTGACTTCAGTCCTCAACCAGAGACCTTCCCCAACAGGTTGGGTTTTCCGCAGCCAGAGAGTCACCCCCGGGGCTGTCATTGCATCACTTAGCGGAAAAATTAATCTCTTCCAGTAAACGTTTGATCCTCGTTTGTTATACTTTGAGTTTCCGTGGAGGATCGTATTACAGGGAGACGGTTCTTACCTCAGTGTAATGAAGAGAAGTCTGAAAACCCCCATCACGGTGTTTTAAACGCTGCCTCTCAACATTTTAACCAGTTGCTGGTTTCTATAACCAGACAATAATCCACAATAAAAGCGCAAAACCGAAACGTTTTTTTTTTTTTTTTTTTTTTTGCTGTACAGGTTTGAAAAAGACTTTTGTCGCCTTTTTATTGTGAGAGTGCAAGTGAAATCATGAATCATTGCACGGCTTTGATGTGGCTTCGTTATGCAGAATTCACTTCGTTTGCTGTAACCAGACCTTCAGCCTTCTGGTTAAAGCAACTCTTTACGTCGACCCGGTTAAGAGTTGCTGCTGAGACAGAACCGGCGGCCTCAGATTTGGTGCATAGCAGTCGCTCCAGGACCAGTTTGGTGAAAATCCCCCTTAGATTGCTTTTGGTCGGACTCGGCTCGTCGTCCACGCTGCGCGTAACAGAGACGGAGGGAAACGTTGGTCCTACTGCTGCTACTGGATCAACCTGCAGTGATCGGGCCGTCAGAAGATATCTGTTAGGGTGTGAAAACTCTCTGTCTTTGCTTTTTGGCCACATTTAAATGTTTCTGATCATCTAACAACTTTTAAAATCAGACAAAAGTAACCCGAGCAACACAGAAACCGTGTTTCAAACGTGGATTTCTTTATTAAATGAGAGAAAAAAGAGCCAAAGCAGCCTCAGCTAAGGTGGAAAATCAACTCGCCCCAACAGTTAAATAATTAACTGGGGTTAACCCCGTTTTCCTGGTTTAGTTTAGCTGCCACACCGAGGATTTTATAATAAAGGAATTGACTGAAAGGGACTTTTCTGACAACATGAAGTAGGCTAAAGGATCTCAGAAAGCAACACATTGTGCCCTGATCTGAAGTAGCTGTTGAACAGAGAGCAGGTTCACTTCTATCTCTGGAATATGAAAGGGTTGCAGCTTATTTCTTAAGACTTTAAGGGAGCAGCGAACCACAATTATAGCCGTTATCCATTGGTAGAGAAAATGTGGAACCACGGGGAACCTTCCCTGCAGCTTTGTTGAATCCAGATCTGTAACCAAAACTCCTGAAGGGAACATCTAGGCCAGGGGTTCCTAAACTTTTCGGCGTTCGATCCTCAAAATAACCTCTTTTTGGCGGGCGGGATTTTTTTTATTTTTTTCATATTGGGCAGGGGAAATTATAAGACTAAAGTCATAATATTTTAAAAATAAACTTTTAAAATTATGATTAAAGTAGTATTTTTATAAGATCGCTAACAAAAAATGTCCGACTTCCTCCTGCATTAAAATGAGGATTGTTGAGCATCTTGTAAAGTTATGCTTTGGCACCACTTTCACAAATAAAGAAATTCACACATCAGCTGAAATAACAACGTTAAGGGTTTTGTAGTGGCCTAGTCAAAGTCTGGGCTTGAATCAATTCTTTTGTTTTTCAAATGAAAGCATCATTTGAAAATGGTGTCTTCTTCTTTGTAGTTGCTCAGGTTATCTTTGTCTGATATTAAACAATGTTGGGAGTCTAGAAATGTGATTAAAAAAAAAAAAAAAAAAGAAGCAAAAACAGATGAAAAACACCTTTTCTTTGTGTTGTCACTGTTTTTAATTCAGCTGATGTGTAGCTAATCAGTAATGTTACTAACGGTTGAAAATGTTGCTTGTTTATGTTGTTAAAATCCCCAATAAAAGCATAAAACTGAAACTTTTTTTGCCGTTGAAGTTTGAAAAGACTTTTGTCGACTTTTTGTGAAAGTGCAAGTGAAATGCATGAATCGTTGCAAGGTGGTTGGCCTTTGATGTGTTTTCGTTATGCAGAATTCACTTCATTTGCATCCTTTCTTTTTTTATTTTTTAAATGTTATCTATGAGGGGAGAAAGTTCAAGACGTTGCTCGGTAAATCTAAAGATTTCCATCAAACTAGATCTTTTTTTTTTTTTTATCAACCGATCAGTTATTTATAAAACCATGGTGACCAAAGTGCTTTTCAATTTAAAAACGACAAAGAACAGGTAATAAAAAATGAAAAATCGGGATTGTAATATTTGGGGTGCTGCTTGCTATTAAAAAGCAGTCTGAATAATTGAGTTTTGTGGATTGTATTAAGAAAAGAGTGAAGCGTAGATCCAGAGGGTTCTGGCTCTGAGTGTTTGGAGCTGCTCCTTGGTATGTTTTACAAAAACTGATTTGAAGATCTCAACAACCTGCCGGGAACAAAAAAGCTCAATAATTCAGACACAAAAAGGGGTCCAGGTCATTAGATGCTTTAAAAACAATAAAAGTTTAAAATCTAGGGCGCAGCGGGGGTTAACCCAACCATGTTCAGAGGCCTCCGTCCTCAGCGCCGGTCCCGGAGCTTTGCTGCACGTCTTCTTCTCTCAACATCGTTTCCTGTTAGCCTACTTTCATCAAAGGCCACTAGTGCCTTAAAAAACAGGCTTTAAATCCGTTCTGTTCGTGTTTTTATCATGTAATGACTGACACCTGATGTGAAAAGTTGTTGAAGTTAAATTTTGTTTGTTTTCTTTTTGTCTTTACAGGAGACAACACCGAATCCCAACAAAAATCACAATAAAAGTCATGAACTGAACGAGCAAAATTCATGTTTCCTTCTCAGATGTAAAAGTTGGCGGCTTCGCTCAGCGGGATCCGGCGCGCTCCTCCTGGATCGATCCGTTCACACTCGACCTGCCAAATGCCGACGTTAAACCAGCTGCTCTGTCTAATCTGTTAATAATCCAGATGTCTGTGTGTGGGGGGGGGGGTTGGACCGGAAGTGCTGACGCTCCCCGTCTCCTCTGTGGACTTGTATCACTGCGGTCATTTAAATATTATCACTTAAGGAAACCAGCGGGACGACTGAGTCTCAGCGACCGGCGCCTCTCCGGTGCGTTTCTGTCTCCCTTCGGAGCAGGACGGTTCATTTTTATCAAGTATTTAGCAAAAAAAAAAAAAAAAGTATTTATCCAGGTCGTGTATCGGATGAATGTTCCTTTTCTTCATCTTACTCCTGAAATTAACCAAATCTTCAGCTGTTACGTTACAAATGCTCTTCTGGGGGGGATGGATTGAGAGCTTGTTTCTGGTGAAAAGGGGGCTGCTGCTACTCTTTATTTTCTGTTACCTTTAAACATTTCAGGGGTAGTTTGGGGCCTTTTTTTTTTTTTTTTTTTTTTTTGTAGTTTTTCTCCCCAATCAATGGCTATTTGTTTGTTACTGTGCTGCGTGGTGTTTGTTCAGGAAGAGTAAAGGCGTTTCAGTAGCACCATGTTGGCACCAACTGGAGCACTTTTTGTCCGTTTTATTTTTAATTTTCTTGCGATTTGCGATAACATTGAGCGTGTTTGGGCCTGGTTGATGACAACGGGGGGGCTGATATGTGTCCTGTGTTTATCTGTATATACAATAAAGTGTGTGTTTGTTGTGAACCGCGCAGAGGTCTGCGTGGTTGGTGAGCAGGCCCTTCCGTTTGGACTTTGGTACTTTTTGCGAATGCGGTTTGGGTTTTCATCCCCTTCTCCTCCTGTTGTCAAAAAATGGTCACTGGGGTGCTGCCTGGATTCCTCTTCTTCTTCTTTTTTTATTTTTTTTGGACCAGGGCCGAATTGACAGGCTTGCCAGTGCCAGATCGGGCCATGATGTATTTTCGGGGGCATGTTTACACCATGTGGCATCCGCCTCTCCTGGCAACGCTGGAGGCTATGGACAGCTGATGGTTAATAATTACATAAGCAGCAGGCGCCCCCCCTTCCTTTTCCACTCTGTCGTTTTTATTTCCAGGACTTCAGCTAAGATTTTGTCATACTTTTCATGACTTTTGCCAAATGCGTCAAGGGGCTTTCCTTTGCCTTTTTTCTGCGAGCTGATTTGCCTTCTTGGGGTGTGAGGGGCTCTGAAGTGGAGCCCAGCACCGAGGTGGTGCACAGGCCAGTGAAACAAACAAATTGTATTATTATTATTTTATTTTTTTCTGTCTGTTTTGTAAGTTTTTAACTCAGACGGATCGGTTCAGAGGGCCGGAACAGCTTTCTGATGTCTCTGTGTTTTTTTTATGTTTTTCCTCTTCTGGTCCACTGTTCTCTGCAGTCTGAGGTGCTACGACCCGCCACTAGTGGGCAGCGCTGTGCATGTTTCTCTTTTTATATTGATATATACATTGGAGAATTTTAAAAAAAGGAAGAAAAAAAAAAGTTGCCAAAAGTGTGTCTGTGTATCAGGATCGATGTGTGAGCGCGTGCTGAAGACGAGGTGCATTGGACATTAGGTGTTACATTCATTGTAGAGGTCAGTTATGATGTTGTATACTCTGGCTGGGACGGGTGGGGCTGTTTGTTTGTGCTTATGGAGGCTGGATTGTCAACAAAGACGACAGACAATCCTAACCCCCCCCGCCTCCTACATTACTCTCATTTACTTTGTTACCCTCTCTAAGCTGTGTGGTGCAATACCTCAGTTATTTTCTATTTTATTTCTTTACCAATGCTAACTAAATGCTCTGTGTGTAAACCAGCTTTTTTCCCCCCCCAAGGCCTCCCTCAAAGATTTGGCTTTGAAACACGGGGCTCCGTGTGCGCCTCGCGACTCTCAAACAGACGTGATTTACGTGAGAACGTTTTAAAAGGGGTCAAAGCGGCTGTAATCTGCGTCCTCGGGAGACGGACAATCTGCCTTGGCTCTGGTATAAAAACAAATTGAACTTTATTTATTATTAAATTGTAAATATGTAATACAGTTCAAGAAAATGGCTTGGTCCTTGTCTGTTCAATTATACTGTTTCTAAGCTCTGATCTTTTGTATGTCTCAAGAAATTGTTTTTATATGTATTTTTTACAATAAATATGTGTGAGAAGTCGTCCGCTTTGCTTTTATGTTTGCAACCACTACATGCAATGCAAATCTCCTTGACTCAGATTTATGACATTAAATGATGGTACGTTTAAAGGTTGAAGTTAAACTAATATTGAGCTGTAAATAATTATGGTGACAAAAAAATCAACCCGTCATCTGGAATAAAATTTTAAAACAAACTTATTAAAAGGGCTACCAACCCGAGGGCTGAACATATGGATGTTGGGATTTAGAGACAGCGATTCCCTTTTCAAAATGTGCAAAATTAAAGCCATTTCCATACTGGCTCTTTGAGTGGTGCAAAAGTTCAACATGTTATTTTACTACTTTAAACTTCAATGTATTTGGTTGGGATTTTAAGCGACAGACAAAATGGTGCGTGGTGGCAAAGTGTAAGCAGAAGTAATAAAAATAGATACTAACATTCACCTTTATTAACATAGTTTAAAAATAATAGTAAAGCTCACCTAAAAAGTGTTGAAAGAATTGATATAAAACAAGTTCGACCTATATGGAAGAAATGTAGTCTCATTAGAATCAGACTTTTTTTTTTTAGACATTGAATTTTTATTCAGTGCAATTATGCATGTATTTTTTACTTCAAACCAGGACTGTGTAAGTTTTTACCCAAGTATTAGCCTAATTTGAGATATATTAAATTATTTTCCAGGTCAACATATGTCACGCGGCACGTATTGATGCTCCATGCAGCCTGGCCTTCTCAAAAACTTGCCTATGAAAGTTGAGAGGGTGGGATCTGTCGCTGAATGGGTCATGTGACCGAAAGAGCGTCGCTCTAGGTCACATGGGCCATTCTGGGTAATGGCACTTGCAGCTCAGACTGCCGTAACAACAAAACATACCTGATCAGATATGCTTTTGGTTCTGATGTAGGACTTAATCTAGAGGGGTGAATGTGGCCTTGTCCTTACAAGTATCTCCATCACTTCTCAATCTGCTGGTCCAAAGTGGTTTGCTATCATATTCCAAAACACGGAGGGAGACTGTTTAATTTTGTAACGGTGCAGTGTTGCCATTGGCCTTGAGGGGGGCGTTAAACCTGGAAGTTACAAGTCTAGTGCCCCTGGTGGCTAAAAGTTACATGGAGCTGCATTAAATTCACCTGCAAAAATGTAGCTGCAGAGAAGTGTATTGATCTTCTGGTGACTAAAACCAAAACAATTAGCACAAGTTCGAGTTGAGCGGCTTTCAGATAAACAATTAAGTACAAGCGCCAGTCTCAGGCTGCATCTGACGAGGTCTAATTGGTAAGAATGTTTTGGCCAAAGCAGAAGTGTGTCAGTGTTCATCATGCTGTCTGAATAGTTTGTCAGTTAGGAAGGATGTAGGAAAAGGAGCCTGTATGCTTCCTATCATAGTTCCTTTAGCATAGGAACTTCGCAATGTCCGTTTGTGGCGCTAAGGAGCCATAAGGAATCCCACAATCCTTTGCATGACATGACGTATAAGCACAGCCTACCCCATGGAAATTAGCGAAATTGTCTGGAGAGAAGAGAGCGCACACTTTGGAGTTCATTATTGGAAGGCTCTAGGTCCGGATTTGACCAGAATCATCGATGTGCGTTTCCGATGTGTAATGACGTTGACGTTAAAGGCTGTCCGAAATCGGCACAGAGGTCCGAAGCTCCTTTCCTCCCCACGATAGTTCTTACTTGTCCTGACCCCATGAAAAGTCAAGGAACAGGAGTTATAATTAGGGCATTTCAGATGCAGACTTGGCCACAAACCAGCAGTTAAGAGACTCATCTCTGCACAACGTACTGATGTCACGTCACCAAATTAGAGTAATCTGATTGGCTAAAAGCCGCTCGACTCTGTCTTGTGCTGATTGCTTTGGCTTTAGTCACCAGAAGGTGAACACTTTTGCAGGCCAATTTGTGAAATGTTACTGTGTAAATTCTGTGGGTGAAATTTTGCAGTGGAATTTACAGTACAAAACAAATCACATTTCACAGGATAAACATTCTGTTATAAATTCAAAGTCTAAAAAAGGTCTTATTCTAATCAGACTATATTTCTTCCTTAAACATATGGTGAATAAAATCAGACATGTTCTGCATCTCATACTGGGTTAAAAGGCTTGGAGCAAAACTGCATTTTTAAAAATGGAGAAAAAAGGCTCCTGTCTGAGATGCAAAGGTAAAAAAGTACCAGAGTTTAGGAGCTGCAGCAGAAAAACCTCAGTCATTTCTCAATTTACATCTCGTCAGCCACAACGGGGGCATACAGTCGCCCCTGAGTCATTATTTTGTAGAACTACCATAACTTCCAGTGCAGTCACAGCTGCACGTGTTTGGAGGTGTGCTCCTAGGTTTGCACATATTAGCTCAAACTCAGTCAGATTGAACTGAGAGCGTTTTTACCGCAGATTCAGGTGTGAACTTTGGACTATTTTAACACATGAATATGGTTTGGTTTAAAGTCCAGTGGTTCTCAGGACCCACAGTCCTGCATGTTTTAGGTGTTTTCCTGCTGCCACACACATTATTTAAATGAATGGGGGATTAACCGTGTTTTACTGAGGGGGGTTGGTGTGTTTAGGATGATATAGTTACTTTCCAACCACACAAAAATAAAATGTTGGTCTCCTCTGACCAGACTTCCTTCCATGTTGTTTGAATGAATGCCAACAGCAGCTATATATTTTGGATAAGATCTTCTTGGAACGACACGAATGATGAATTGGGGATAAAATCCCGAATGGATATTTGCTTCTAAATGTCTGTGTTGTAATTGTTTCCTCTGGATTAATGGATTCAAAGTGTAGATTATCTATATATGATGGATTAATCGACACACAATGCGACTCAAAACCAAAATCGAATATGAATCTAATTAAATGTGCTGAGACATTTATAAATTTAGGCAAATGCATCTTCCATGTCATCCATTTATTTTAGCAATGTTCTCGTCTACCCAAAGATAAAGTTATGAAACAATCAGCCATTATTGGGAAGTCTGAGCTGCATTTACAGTGGTGTTAAAAAGTTACCCCACCCCCCCTTCCTAATTTCTTAGTTTTTTGTGCACAAAAAAAACTTTTTCACACTTAAGTGTTTCAGAACATCAGACAAATTGAAATTTTGGTCAAAGACAACACACATAAACAAAAAAGCTGTTTTTAAAATGAAGGTTTTCATTATTAAGGGGAAACGAATCCAAACCTGCATGGCCCTATGTGAAAAAATGATTACCTCCTACACCTAATAACTGGTTGGGCCGCCCTTAGCATCAACAACCACAATCAAGTGTTGGTTATAATAACTTGTAACGAGTCTTCGCTGTGGAGGAAATGTGGCCCTCTCATCTTTGGAAAACTGTAATTCAACCACACTGAAGGGGTTTTGACCACAACCACCCTTTTTAAGCTGGTGCCACAGTATCTCAATGCGATTCAGGTCAGGACTTTGACTAGGCCACTCCAAAGTCTTCATTTTGTTTTTCTTCAGCCACTCAGAGGTGGACCTTTCTGGACTTGAGGTCACAAACACAATGTTCTCCTTCAGGATGTTTTGCTATGCAGCAGAATTCATGGTTCTGTTTATCACAGCAAGGCTTCCAGGTCCTGCAGCAGCAAAACAGCCCCAGACCATCACACTACCACCACCTTAACTCAGACAAGTGAGGCTTGCAGTTCTTAGGATGTTGTTGTGGGGTCATTTGTGTCCTCTTGGATGAGTCCTCGCTGCACTCTTGGGGTAGTTTTGATCAGCCGGCCACTCCTGGGAAGCTTCACCACTGCTCCATGTTTTCATCATTTGTGGATAACGGCTGGAGTCCCAAAGCTTTAGAAATGGCTTTGTAACCCTTTGCAGACTGATAGATATGAATTTCTTTGGATCTCTGCATGGTGTTGAACCTCTCAGGGTGTTTTAGTGTACTTCACTTAATCAGACAGATCTTACTTCAGTGGTTTCCTGATTGAGAACAGGCCTGGCAGTAATCAGGCCTGGGTGTGGCTAGAGAGGCTGAACTAAGGATAAACCACAGTTAGGTTATGTTTTAATGGGGACCAATTACTTTTTCACACAGGGCAATGTAAGTTTGGATCCCCCCCCCCCCCAATAATACCTACATTTTGACTAATATTTAAACTTGTTTGATTTTCTGAAACTCTTACATGTGAAAACACTGAAAAAGATAAGGAACAGGGAAGGAAGCAAACACTTTTTCGCACCAGTGTGTCTGCCAAACACTTTGCGTTTGTTGCTGAAACTGCTCTGTAGGTTTGCGCTGCAGCGGCTGTTTCGAGTGTACCCAACCACACAATGACCCTCAGCCGTTTCCTCTTCTGTGTTTTTACGTCAAGACTGAACTTTCAGTTTTAACCTTCAAGCCAGCAGAGACAAGAAACAGCAACAACTGCTGAGAATGAGTCTAGTGTTTGCTTCACAGGAAAAAGACCTACACAGGGCCCACCATTCGTGTACAGATGTGGCCAAAAGGTGCAAATGTGGCTTTTTGCACACTTGAGGTTTTGTGATGACGATTAGCGCTGTTTTTAGATTGTCATGCATCAGAATCATTTTGTCATTTCTATAACAAACAAACAAACAAACAAAAACTCCTTCCTGTTTCTAACTGTGGTTTCATCTAACCTGATCAGTATCATCAGCACTGGTGAAGCTGTGAGAGAGTCCAGTGAGACGTCAGAATGTATGAGTGAAACAACACTCATGTGATTGCATAAACATCAAGCCATGTCTGTGCTTCTCTATACAATTAGACCCAAAAGTACACTGCAAGAAGGGAACTAAAGGTAAGTAAAATCTTCTTGAAATTTGTGTATTTGTCCTTGATTTGAGCAAGAAGATTTGCCAATGGAACATGACTTTTTGAACTTAAAATAGGAACAACTCATCGGCATCATCTTAGTTCAAGTGCAGAATATCTAAATATCTTATTTTTGGGGTCAAATACAAAATCAAGGACAAATACTCTTGTTTTAAGTAAATGTTATTTACTTTTTCTTCCCTTTTTGCAGTGTATTCATGCATCTGTCAGATTCATGTTCGAAGTTTTCATTTTGGCAACTCTGACTGGATGTGATACCAACGTTTTGGACTGGTCCAGGGCAGATGAAGATCAGGGTTATACGAAAGAAGGTCTAACCTCAAAGACCTGTAGCTCATCACCAGAGATAAATCAGAAATATACTAGGGCAAGAATAGAGCAATAAGTCGGTACTGATTGCTGCAAAAAACAAATGGTTTCCTACTCAGTCTGTCGTCTATAGCTGGTTAGTAGAGAGGTGGGGTAGACCCTGAACATGTCACCAACCTATCAGAGAGCTGCATAGAGTCATAGGACCGACAAAATGCACACAAACACACACATTACTAATTTAGGGTAATTTAGAGAGACTAGTTAACCTGACAGTCACAGTTTTGGACTGTAGGAGCAAGCCAGAGTACCCGGGAATCATGGATCTTCTTGCTGGAAGGCAGCAAAGCTAACCGCTGCACCACCTTGCTGCCCACTGATTATTTAGAAGGATAAACTATATATATTTGTTCTAAATCATACTCCTTTACATTGTTTTGCCTTTGAATTGAGCTGGAGCACTCCTTTAGTGACCAATGGCGGCATCCTTGGTGCACATAGTAGCGTCATCACAGATCCTTCCTCCAAGCAGCTGTTAGCAAACTAAGATTGTTTTGTACTCAACTGACTAAGTTCTGCAACAGGAATACAATTACAAAAATACTTAAAAGGAAACTTCTCAGGGTAGATCTTTAATGTGAGATCTGTGCAGGAAGAAGAAAAACTGAAAAGATGCTGAAAAAAGTTGATTTAGAGCCAAAAGACCCATTTAAAGTCTGTTAGCTGCTTTGTTTACTTATCAAATCAATAACCATCAATAAAAACTAAGAAATAAAAACTGACACAAACTTCTTGTTTCCCCAGTGAAGTTTCCTCACCAAGTAATCAGCCAGATCTGTTAACTTGATTTAGTTTCTGGCTTCTGGTTGAGCTGAGATCTACAGTCTGAGTTGTGACGACACTTATCTTGGCAGCTTTTCAAACATTATCAAGCCTAAAAGTCACTAAAAATCAAACAATAACTTATCCTAAAAAGATTTTTCTGGTGACTTGAATGTTTTAAATATATCCCTGGTCAAACACAGAGTCCTACAGGCTCATATTTTAAGATGTCTTAGGTCTTTTTCAGCTGATTTTGAACGGGTAAATAAAAGAAATGGCACATTCTCCTACATTGGTAAGACTTTATAGGAGGGAAACACGGAGGGATGGATGAGACAGGTAATAGGTTCTGGAAACTCGCCATTTTGTTTCTTTTCTAGAGACTTATGCAGACATAGAAATACTCAAACACAAAGAACTTAAGGGACACCACACCGAGGATCTCTAATGGACCAATGCTGGGGTTTACATGACAGAGTCACCCGACAGAAACCGCTTACATCACTTTAAGGAGACAGAAGGGGAACTATGAACTCTATATACACCCAGTGAATGCCTATTTCCTCCTGAAACGGCAGCGCTGCCGACTGTCGTGATCTGTGGAGAGTCACTCAGAAGAAGCGGTAAGAGGATCTCTTTTTATTCTCTACAACAGAGGGGGGAAATATTTTTAAGTGCTGTAAATGTTTAGTGAGAGTAATCTCGGTTTAACTAATAATAATCATAATTGAAGGGATTATTTGAACCACAAAACATCAAGCCAAAGGTAGGTGCAAATTATGGACTCTTTTAATTTCCATAGAACCCAAATGTGACACTAAAACAAGTGCAAAAGTGAAGAACTGGACCTTTAGAAACATCCCCGTTTGAAATGAGGGAAAATACGTCAAACTCAGGTCCTTAAGCTAAAGAAGCTAAAGAAATCTCTCTAATTGTTGCGGAAAAGAAATGGTTTTGCTCCCAGGCAATTAAAAAAGGAAGTATTTTTTTCTGTTGATATTTGTCACATTGAGAAAAGGGTTAAACAAACCAAATGACCCCCAGTTACCCCCCAAAAACTTGTATTTTCTCAACGAAAACTGAAAACATAACGGGTGTCTTTCCAAACACGATAGTTTAACGTCAGATTTACTGTTAATTAACTGACCTGACAAACTGATTTTGTCAAGACTCTCGCTCAGCTTGAGAGGCTCCTCAGCTGCAGCCCAAGTTTTACTTCCTTGATGTCTTTTCCACAATGATGCAAAAACAAAGTCCACCCACATCTGCTGTCAAACATACTTCTCCTTTGCATTAACCTACACGCCGTGTGTCGTGCATCCTTCTGTTTCAGCCAGGATGTCAAACCCAACAGAGCCCCTCATGCCCAGCCGGAGTCCAAAGCACCGAGGTTACAGCGATGAGTCCTCGCCTCCACCCTACTCCTACGAGGACCAGCAGCCTCCACCCTACTCTGCCGCCCCAGTCGGGTCCGGTCCATACAAAAGTGAGGCCGCCTGCGTGGGATACGAGTCTTTCCAAGACATAATGCCAGAGGCTGCATCAGAAACGACTCCCATTATATCCTCGTGGACGTTTGACGACACAACAGTGAGAAGAGGGTTTATTAGAAAGGTCTGTGTGCTCAAACGTTCAATTATTAACTGATTTTAAATGTAAACACTACGCTGCAACAACATAATGAAGACTTTGAATTAATAAAACAGAGCAATTTGAGATTTGGTTGTACCCAGTTGTGGTGAATCCCCCCCCCCCCCACACACACACACACACACACACAAACACAAAAAAGGGTATTTGCCCCTGTGTCCAATTGCAAACTAATGTCTGTTTATGTACTATTGGAGTAAAGGTTTGCCCTTTGAGCTGAGCGTCTTTTTTAGTCTCAAACTTCAAAGACAAAAGCCCATCAGGTGATAAATAAAAATTTTAATTACATTTTATTTATATAGCTCCAATTCACAACACATTTCATCTCAAGGCACTTTAAAAAGTCAAACTGGGCTGCACAGTGGCGCAGTGGGTAGCACTCTTGCCTTGCAGCAAGAAGGTCCTGGGTTCAAGTACACCCCTGGGTCTTTCTGCATGGAGTTTGCATGTTCTCCCTGTGCATGTGTGGGTTCTCTCCGGGTACTCCGGCTTCCTCCCACAGTCCAAAACCATGACTGTTAGGTTAATTTGCTTCTCCAAATTGTCCTTAGGTGTGAATGGTTGTTTGTCCTGTTTGTCTCTCTGTGTTGCCCTGCGACAGACTGGCGACCTGTCCAGGGTGTACCCCGCCTCTCGCCCATTGACAGCTGGAGATAGGCACCAGCCACCCCATTAGGGTATGGAAAATGGATGGATGGAAACTGAATTAAATCAAACAGACAGATTGGTCATAAAATTTCCTCTCTAAGGAAACCCAGCAGATTGCATCAAGTCTTGACAGAAAGAGCGTAGTGCCACAGGGATAGTTTTCTGCATTGTTAATGGCTTTGCAGCAATCCCTCATACTGAGCAAGCATGAAAGGAAAACTCCCCTTTTTCCTTTCATGCTTGCTGGGAGGAAGCAAGCATTTCCAGCAAGCATTTCCTTTCATGCTTGCTGGGAGGAAGAACCTCCACCAGAACCAGGCTCAGTGTGAACGATCCACACGATCATCTGCCTCGATTGAGAAGTTTGAGAAGACAAAGCAGAGACACAGAAAGCACAGAACCACACATTGATCCAGGAATCATCTCACAGCTAACAGAACACCAGACCAGGTGTACCTACTATGAAGATAGAAAAAAGACAGAACATAAAGTTAAAAGTTGAAATAACAACAAACAATGCAAATTGGAGAAAATTAGGAAAACTCAGCAGAGTGAGAAAAATAGACCCTGATGTCCTCCAGTAGCCTAAACCTATAGCAGCATAACTATAGAGATAGCTCAGGGTAACATGAGCCACTCTAAGTTTTGTCAAAAAGGAAAGTTTTAAGCCTAGTCTTAAAAGTAGACGAGGTGTCTGCCTCACGGACCAAAACTGGGAGTTGGTTCCACAGGAGAGGAGCCTGATAGCTAAAGGATCTGCCTCCCATTCTACTTTTAGAAACTCTGTGTCTGGTTTTCTCCTACAGGTGTTTAGCATCTTGACGCTCCAGCTGGTGTTCACCTTCAGCGTGGTCTGTGTGTTCACCTTCTCCAGCGTCGTCAAACAGGCCGTGCAGACCCACCTGTGGGCTTACCTCAGCTCCTTCATCGTGTTCGCTGTGGTGGCCATCGTCCTCAGCTTCTGCAAATCCTTCAGCAGGCGTCACCCCTGGAACATCGTGGGGCTGGTGGGCCACAAAATAAAACATAGAGAGCAGATTTTTATCAAAACTAAGATAAAAGGGCAACAAGTGTATAGTTTGTTTCATATAACAATAAGGCTGTGTAGTGAAACGATTTTCGTGGCTGCAGGTCATTGTCACCCTCAGCCTGTCCTACATGGTGGGGACCATCGCCTCCTTTCACAACACCACTGCCGTCGTCATCACCATGGCGGTGACGCTGGTCATTTCTGTTGCCATCATTGCGTTCTCAGCACAGGTAGGGGCACTTTTCATTCAAAATGTCCCCTTTGGTCATTATCACTGCGAATAGTTACATGTGGGGTCCATAAGGACACGAAATTGGCTCAATAATGGGTCCCAGATGGCAGTATGAATTGGCTCGATGTTTAACTACAGAGAAGGTGCCTGTAGAACCAGAATGGGCCCAAGTGGGACCCAAAAGTATAGTGCAATTTTTATTTTTCTGCCTAATACCCATTCAAGAGCCATCTAAGACCATATAGGGTGCCCAATTAGTTTTCCTGATATACGCTGTTTTCAGTGAACCTAAGTGGGGAAACCCACTGTAAGCCCAGGGCCGTTTAACTACTGAATAGAAATATGCTTTATTGCCCCACAGTGGGGACATTCAGCTGTCAAAGCAGCACAGCCAGAGGCAAATGGAGAATTCTGATACACACAACGATAAATGAAAAGAAACAAGAATAAGAGACTGTAATGTAAAGGCAAATTTACCACAAAAGTAAAGCAAAATTGTAGTTATTAAAAATAGCACACTCTGATTAAAAGAAATGTATGACTGTGTAGGGTGCTTTACAATGATATATATACTGTATACAGTATATAAGTATATTTGTGCATTAAAAATCCCAACAGACTGTTAAAAAAAAAAACTATAGTAACAGTAGGAATGAAAACATTTATTCAGTCTTTTGTGATGTTTATAAAGTCTAGCGTCTGCTGGGAGGAAGGATCTGTGAAAACGCTTCTGGGATGGCAGCGGTCTGTTCCTGCAGCTGCTTCACCTCATCTGACTGTTGCACGGCAAGGTTTTCGTCCTGGCTGTGGAACACTGGACCAGCTCTATACCCTCAGCAGGATTCTGGAGGGTGCATGGGAGTTTGCCCAACCAGTCTACATGTGCTTTGTGGATCTGGAGAAGGCATTCGACCGTGTCCCCCGAGGGATCCTGTGGGGAGTACTCCGGGAGTATGGAGTACTAAGGGCTGTCGGGTCTCTGTACGACCGGTATCAGAGTCTGGTCCGCATTGCCGGCAGTAAGTTGGACTCGTTTCCGGTGAGAGTTGGACTCCGCCATGGTTGCCCTTTGTCACCGATTCTGTTCATAACTTTTATGGACAGAATTTCTAGGCGCAGCCAAGGTGTTGAGGGGATCCGTTTTGGTGGCCTTAGGAATGTGTCTCTACTATTCGCGGATGACGTGGTCCTATTGGCTTCATCAGGGCGTGATCTACAGCTCTCACTGGAGCGGTTCGCAGCCGAGTGGGAAGCGGCCGGGATGAAAATCAGTGCCTCCAAATCCGAGACCATGGTCTTGAACCGGAAAAGGGTAGAGTGCCTTCTCTGGGTTGGGGAGGATGTGCTGCCCCTAGTGGAGGAGTTCAAGTATCTTGGGGTCTTGTTCACGAAGGATGGGAAGATGGAGCGGGAGATCGACAGGCGGATTGGTGCAGCGTCTGCTGTGAAGCGGGCACTGTACCAATCCGTTATGGTGAAGACAGAGCTGAGCCAAAAGGCAAAGCTCTCGATTTACCGGTCGATCTACGTTCCTACCCTCATCTATGGTCGCGAGCTTTCATGACCGAAAGAACAAGATCCCGGATACAAGCGGCTGAAATTAGTTTTCTCCGTAGTGTGTCTGGGCTCTCCCTTAGAGATAGGGTGAGGAGCTCAGTCATCCGGGGAGGACTCAGAGTAGAGCCGCTGCTCCTCCACGTCGAGAGGAGCCAGTTGAGGTGGCTCGGGCATCTGGTCAGGATGCCTCCTGGACGCCTCCCTGGTGAGGTGTTCCGGGCACGTCCCACCAGGCGGAGGCCCAGGGGAAGACCCAGGACACGCTGGAGGGACTATGTCTCTCGGCTGGCCTGGGAACACCTTGGGATTCCTCTGGAGGAGCTGGCCCAAGTGGCCGGGGAGAGGGACGTCTGGGCCTCCCTACTGAAGCTGCTACACCCACGACCCGACCCCGGATTAGCGGAAGAAGACAGACGGACGGACACAATCTGGAGCTCTATAGACAGATTGCATCTTAGAGGAGAAAAATATATACAAGAACCTGGAGAGAGAAGCTTTAGGTTTAGGATGTGAGTTTGACGTTTTAGGAGATAGTGAAGACATCAGGTAACAGTTAATTACAGAACCTATTGTCCATCACCCTTTATTTAAGTTATAAATCCAGCTGCGCTGAACTTTCCTGTCTTTTTCTGTGTTCAGACTCGTTATGACTTTACCATTTGCTACGGCGTGCTGCTCATCCTGGCCTTGGATGTCTTAATGTTCGGGTTCCTCTGCACCTTCTACTACTCCCACGTTGGCGAGATCGTCTACGGGTGTCTGGGAGCTCTGCTGTTTTCTCTGGTAAGGACTAGATGGTCGGCACGGCCGGATGAATAGATGCAGATTTCCACTCCGCAGAGATCATCCATCCATCCATCCATTTTCCAAACCACTTATCCCTCATGGGGTCGCGGGGGTTGCTGGTGCCTATCTCCAGCTGTCTCCGCAGAGATCATCTCATCTAAAATCGTTTTTTGTTATTTGTTATTTGTTATTTATTTTTATTTAAAAGGGGACAGTGTACATTAATCAACATTAAAACAATGTAAATGTACCCGAGTTAGCTAAAAAGTGCTAATTTTCATCGGTAGTCCCCCAGCCAGGTGTAAAAAAGGCAACCTTAAAAGTAATCACAAGTATAAAATCACAAGATAAAATTACAATGCCAATTACATAAAAAAAACATTATGGTTAAGAAATACAATTCATGTAAAATAATTATAAATTATTTCAATACACACAGAAAACCTTAGTGTCCACAAGTTTGGCTCTCTACAAGCCATTTTTTTGCATTCTTTTTGAATGAAAAGAATGACAAGGACTCTCTGATGGTTTTTAGACTTAAAGACTGTAGGCATCCTTAACGTAGGGGATTATAGAACCGGGCCAAAGCTGCATTGACTGGATTTAGATACATGACGTTCTATAACAAAAAGAAAAACAGCCGCCTTGTTTATTGAATGACAAAAAAGAACTGTAAATGAGGCAGGATTTGTTGGGAGTTGGACAGTATTTAAGCTGCGAAAGGACTTATATTAGCAATTAAATACCTGCCTGTAACTTTTGTAGAACAGCAGAATTTAAAGATTGCTTTTCAGACCTGCTGTAACAAACTGCAAGCTACTGACTGGATTTACAGATGATTTGAACATTAAATGGTTATTTTCTACGCCTTTCTAGAACTTGCAACAAACACTGTCAAACTTTCAGCGTTCTCTTTATTCTTTTACTGAAACGTTCACCTTAATCTAATTTATAGGTTGCTTTCTGATACAAATTTCATATTACTTACCAGAAAGTTACACATGACAACTAAGTTAATACTTTCTGCCCTTTTCCCAGAACTTGCAAAGTACTTTCCACAAACCTTTTTGGTGTTTTTTTAAAAATTAAATTTGTATTCACTTTTATGAGACTTTTAATATAATTTTGAGTATTTTCTAGAACACTTTGCATGAAATTTGCGGGCAACTTTCACACAAGTTTGTGGGTAACTTTCCACACTTTTCTTGGACTTGCAGAATACGTTCCAACACTCAGGGTTTAATTTTTTTAAACTGAAATTTAAAGTTTACTTTCAGATTTGTTTAATAAAGCTGAGCTTAAGTTGCATAACAAGAGACTATCATTTGTATTTGACACATTCAGAGCCAGGAAGTAATCATCATCACACATTTGAACAGGTAAGACAGGTTAGGCCTCACAATGAGAAAAAAAAGGAGCTAGACATGTGTACATTAGCATGAACCCATTAGACTGTGAGAAAATCTAAAAGCAATAGTAAGGGTGGTCTGGCAACTTAAAATAAGTTAAATTAAAATATATTTTGTTAAAAGCAGGAGAAAAATCAGCAAATAAAGCATTGTATGTCACTTTGATTTCTCCAAGTGCTTCTGCAATCCACTAAAATTGCATTTTCAACAGATTGGTAAGAACTCTGTGATCCAGTTTGCCACCTGTACAGGTAACCAGTGTCCTTTATGACCAGAGATGTCAGTTCTACTGGTCTGAAGTCACTGGTTTGATCCAGAGAACCGGTATTGTAGATGTTTTCCAGATTAAAGGCGTGTGGCTACATCAGAAGCACATTTGAAAACAGCCCTGAGCTGGTTAGCACAGTGACGGCCACAAATACTGCCAGGGCTCGCAGACTTCCTCATTAAGGGCGTTACACAATCCTGCAACACTTTGATGTTCTGGGATTCAATACAACCTTAGTTATGATTTGAAATTACGATTACTAACACAAAACGTACCAGTGGTGTTTGTAAAACTTACAGGTAATTTTCAAGGAATAGATTTAAGATTATTTAAACTTCCAGGTTACTTTCTAAATTCATTGACAGAAGTACTTGGGACTTAAACAACACTTTCTAAGAACTTACAGCTAACTTTGCTGGAGTATTTAATGGGATCCGAGTTTAAAGATTAACTTCCTGGATCTCAGAAGTTATATAAACAGATGCGAGGCTTAAAAGAGACTTTTTCCAATGTATGGGTTACTTTCTAGGAATTTGTCTGGTACAAAATCAGTACAGAATCAGTCTGGTACTTTCTGTAAGTCACGGGCTGCTTTAAAAATTAACCTGCATGTTTCTGGTATAAAATGGTATTATTTATTGCTACTAAGTAAACGCATCATTTAATCTACATTTTTTCAGATAAAAATAAAATAAAACACAATCTGAATTAATCTGAAAAACAAGGGAAAAGCTGAGAAAGTAAAAATCTATCTTTGTTTCACAAATGAATAGCTGGCTGTATATTAACAAGTCATTCTGCAATCAGTAAATATCTTTATGTAAAACATCATGCAGGCCTGCAAGGTCACTTTAAAATATATAAGCACATTTAGTCACATTCAGTAAATTAGAATATGGGTTCAATGAGGCTCATTTGTCAGATTAGAAGTACCCTTTGTAAATAAACTTTAGACAAGAATTAAACACTTTTTGATTAAGATCACATTTCTGTATTAAAAATGTATCTTTTTATCAGTTTCACCCAACATTCTAATGTTAAATGTTTTCATTACAAGCCAAAAATAATCGTAATTTTCAGAAATAAGGGCTTTAAAACATCAATCTGTGAATGATTGATCTATGTGTGTTTAGTTGTTTTTTTATATTCTAATATATTGAATATGACTATAACTTGTGGATTACAGCAGATGTATATGTCTAAGGCTCAGAGGTTTTTAATAACAGATATGGTTACGATAAGTCAACATGCAACAGAAAGCCCACATGAAGAAACCAGGTAAAAATGTAATAATAATAAGCTTTGACGACTCTTGGATTAGAATGCTGTGTTTTTACTTAAGGAAAGCTTTACTTCCCTAATTTTGCCCCGTTTTCCTCCCTGCCTCAGTTCCTGTTGATCGACTGTCAGCTGATGATGGGGATGATGAGCCATCGGCTGAATCCAGAGGAATACGTCAGCGCTGCTCTCACGCTCTACCTGGACATAGTCCTCATCTTCCTCTACCTGTTGGGGAGGAGGTGAAGCCGTGTACAACACCAGCAGAACCAAACCGGAATGATCAAATGTATATAATTAAAGAAATAAATATGACAAATTATAATTTTTGCTTTATTTAGCAGCGTTTTATTGCATTCATACTGTCTGAAGCAGTTCCATGAATAAATGACTTCTTTCCACCTTTTTAATAACAGAGGTTAGTTGTGTTTTAGATGAGCACAAGCAAAACAAAAACAAAAAACAAGCAGGATGGCAATGAACGGCTTTTATCATAATGTAGCCGGGGCATTCTGTCCCAGAAGGATAGTGATGCACACCCTTCCTCCCGCCCATATATGGAGGACGCTGTGATCATGTGCAGCTGGGGGTAATCAAGCCTTTCTGGTTAAAAGGGGGTAGATAGCTGAGGAAAGGACATTTGAGGCTGGGGATTCCTTAGAGGCTGACCTGCTACTGTTTCAGTACCGTTTTTGAGTTTTATGTTTTTTTTACTTTTTACTTTTTAGTAAAAGAAGGGTTTTTATTGTTTAGTCCCCTGGCCTGTTTTTAACCCACCTGAGGATCTATGCTGTCCCTGGGTCCCGTGCTGGTTTTATTCAGATTAGATCAAGGAGACTAGTGGGAGGAGTTTTTCTTTTGTGTTGTATTCACCAGGGTTTGTGGAGTGAGTGTGTGCGTGTTTTTGTTCGGGACACCAAGGTGTATGCGGTTTGTTTTCTTTAGGATTTCTCCTCCAGACAATCTAATTAATTTAACTGGGGTTTTAATCATTTCTTGCAGCAATCAGGGTTCCAGGCCAGCATAGACTCATGCTTTTAATGTGGCCATGAACTATCGTAAAATGGATTGTGTCGCATTACCCTGTAACCCTAATAAACTGTATTCTATTTGAATCAGCGCCTCTGTTAAGTCCTTACAACCTCTTTAGTGACCTGGTACAAAGAGGGTTTAAGGTTGAGAAACTGTACCTGGGGTCACAATAAGAAAGAATCAACTTAAAAACGTAACAAGGATACAATCTAGTGCAAAAAAACATTTTTTTTGTCGCCTCAGGCAGCTTCCCTCCTGTGTGACACACGTGAAGGTTGGCTCTACTGAACAGGAAGTTAGTGTGTAACCATGTGGTGGGCTCCAGCAGCAGAGGGATGTGAGACAAACAACCAACTAAATGGCTGGAGGTGGTGGTAGCACCAATTTAACTGCAAACACTTGTCTTTGTTGAAGTAGGAAAACCACTTCCCTGTATCCTGAATCCAAATCAAAATATAATTCAATTATATCATAACATGTATCTGCAGAGGTCCTTCAAAGGTTGTGTAAGATCAGTGTACTCAAATGACATGATGACTGCAGACTGATGGCCTCAGTTGCACACAAGTCGGTTTTGTGAGAATGCTGGATGTTCCAAGTTATTTACATACTGAGACAGGGTGGTGTATCTGGGCAAAAGACATATAAAACATTGTGTTTAACCTGAATAAAAAACCTGGTAATATAGCAAAATCCTGGTGAATATCCATTTATAACAGCTGGCAACTGTTACATGTAAAATAGAAAAATCTTAATACTTGTGAGCTGATAAGGAATAACCTAAAAGATTGTTTAACCTAAATGTGTGTCCGGTAAGGAATAATATTTGGTGTAGAAACAAGACGTCTCACCCAGAGCACCACCGTTGTTGAGAATTAAAAATATATCTTAGTTGGGGTTACTGAGGAAAGCAGAGTGGGACCTGTCCCTCCTGCTCCACCGTAAGATAAACATGGAGTTTTATTGCTGAGGGGGTGGGTCAGAAAGAGAGTTCCTTTGTTCAAAACAGATTTCCCCTCCTCCTAAAAGCAATGGGATGGTCTCACCCTTAAAAAAGATATGTTCAGACTTTTTAAAGTTAGACAGACTTATCCACCGCGGTGAGAACAACATCTTGTAATGGTATGTACTCTGTCTCCATATTTAATTTCTATGAATTAAATATGTATTTAAACCGTTCTACCTCTGATCAATGTTTCCTCATTTATTGTTAAATCTTAAACCGGGGTAAAAATGGGCCTTTAGTAGCAAAGTAGGATTAGGCCAATAATACAAAATCACACCGTGCATACAAGAGAGGCCTGTGTAATAAACCTGTCTCCCCAGGAAATCCTAAGCTGATAACAACTCCCAGTTTGTAAATTTATGGCATGCTCTAGTAAATTCAGAGAAGCAACTCAACTGTGACCCTAAATGTAAATGGTGCACGTGAAAATATTCCCACCCCAGTGGGTTTTTTGCCCATAATTGTGATGGTAAAGTACAGCTGCTGCTGTTTAATTGTGTACATAACAAAAAATGAATAAACATGAATATATTGTCAAAACCGCAAACCTGTGCACTGGGATACGCTTAATTGGCTGCCTTTAAGAAATTATTAACCAGCTCCGATCCATCTGCCCAGGAACTCAAACGGTGGAGAGAAAGAAAAAAATATGAGAACACAGGCCATCCAGATCACATCCCATTAAATTTGTTCAGTAGTATATGGCTAGAAATAACTGTCTGTGTTTTACCTTAAAGATGTTTGATACCAGTCTGTGGCTCCTGAGATGGACTCGGACTGACATGCCACAGATCAGGCAAACATGAGATTGGAGTTAAGACTTCATATTCAAGGCTTTCATGTGTGGAACTCCACATTTCTTCCCCCAGTGTTGCAGTAGCAGATCGCTGTAATGTCTCTGCGACGCACCTCAGTGACAAAGTCCCCTTTTCACAACTCAGATGCTGATGAATCAAGTGGCTCCAATATGTGCAGAAAGTTCATACAGTCACTTCCCTTGACAGCTTGGGATCTGTGCTGTTCATGAGCGTTGGCCACTTTTCCAGGGTGCGTAAACATTGTTCATGGGAGCGTTATCCCCTTGCTGGGGTACTGACCTTCTGGAGGTGAGGTCGTATTGGGACTTCATGCCAGGCTGACTTGCTGATGCGAAACAATCCCTGGCCCAGTGCCCAGAGTGACCACAGTTATAGCAGATGTCTGTAGATGTTCGAAAAGTCCTGACATGTCCACCTCGTCTTTTCGGTCTTCTGCTCCTTCCCCCATATCTGCGCTGAACGCTACATTGCCATCTGGGTCCATGCGCAGGAACAACAAATCTGGAATCAAATGAAGAACGGAAAAGCGGAGGAGGTGCCCCCCCCCCATCCTTTAATTAAATTAGACTGTTGTGGAACCGTCAGGGTTTGATCACCATGTGATGCACCTGTTCCATCTCCTGCTTTCTTTTGCTCATTTTCCGCTTTGCTTCGAGTAACTGTAATTTAAGTAATTGAAGTTGCAAGTCCTCTAAGTCTCGCTTCAACTTTCTGTCCTCCCTTTGAGTCACATGCAAATGGTCTATCAAACGGGTTTCCCAGCGAGCATACGAACACCCAGGCAAATCAGAATTTTGTTTCATAAGCAGAGACACTAAAGAAGGAACCCCATCCAAAACTGCCCCTCTAAATAATTCACCCAGATTGGAGCGATTTGTTTTAGGATACACACCTGTGTGTTTGATCCATTTCTCTGCAGCTTGAGTTATATAATCTTTAGGACACTGTTGCAGGTCCCAGGCGAATTCAGGAAGCTCTACTGATGTGGATAATGGAAGAAATTATAAAAAACCCCACTAAAGTTACATTTAAAATGGCTCTAAAATCAGTTTTGTGCCATTGTTTAGAAAAATTTTAAGTCAAATTCTGCCAGCCACGATTGATCACCAGCAACGATGTTGAAAAGTTTATTCACCAGAAATTTCACATTACCAAATGCACAAATAGAAAAGATTCCTCGGCCCCTAAATTACTTTGTAACAAGGGCATCTACATTTTGTGGGACTATGAAAATGTGGTTACATATAATGAATACTTTGCGGACCGTCCTGTGATTATCCCGTAATATTTCCTGTTTCTACTAATTTCTGCCGTTCTGTAATATCAGTATCTATAATAAAATGACGCAAGCCATGAACATTTGTCATAGATTTCTCAGTTGTAGCTGCTTCATTTGAGGATGACTTTAAAACTGACTCATGACTAAATGCAGGGTTAACAAAATCTGTCAAATCAACCGCAATATCCTTTTGCCCACACCATTAAGGTACATTTTAACCTTAACTTTTAGCTTTTTTAGTTTTGCTTACTCGTGTCGTCCCAGGCCTGCAAATGAGCAGAAGCTGATATGGTTTTCTACTCTCTATTAATCAGTTAGATTTAAGTCTGATGGATTATATCTATTTTATTTATCTATTATCACTAGGTCTATCACACAATGAAAACCTTTTAATCACTATTTAATCGCAAATTATAGTGTATACGTTCATTAGGCATTTTAAAATGCTATTTTGCAACAGATAATGCTAATTAAAATTATACTCTAAAAGAAGGTATCTTCCCTTTTTTGTTTTTTCCCAATTTTTAATGCCTCAAACAGATTTTTAAAGTACTTCTTGATTCTGAGATCGACCAACTCGGAAATACATGCATTAGTGACCATATTTTCAAAAAAATGTAGCATTAAGATTGTGATTGCGCTGTTAAAAGTTTTTTTAAGGACTTAAAATAGTCCCTCGGCGACCGCTAGGCTGAAAATCCACAATTTGGGTCGATGACGTAGTTTGTGGGCGCTGCCCAGGCTACGCTACAGAGATTTCAATGAAGTACACCACGAGTTCAGATGGCGATTCACAAAGTGATGATTTAAACACAAAAGACAGCGCAAGCATCTGTTACGACTCGGGTAAGTCTGAGAAAAACATTTTAGGAGAATAAACGGAATGGTTTGCTAATGTATAATTGGAATTGGTGCTCATAATCGCGGTCATGGCTGACCGTTTGGATGCAAACACGGATACAACTCGTTGAAGCTCGATTGTCTGGCATCGTTTATGACGGCTGATAGACCCATAGCCCTTTCGGTTCGGAACCCCCATGCCGCTCACTACCTCTCAGCACAGCAGCGCCGTGCAGAGAGGTAGTGTAGAGAGCATGTCGCTTCTCAGCAGGCTGCTGTGATGACAGCGAGATTTCTCCGCTTCACTGCGCGATGAGTGAGGAGGAGAGGAGAAAATATGGACATTTCAGCTGCCTGAAGACAGCGTTTATTTTTATTTTACAATTTTGTAAACAACAGCTGCCGATTAAACTGAATGTTACAATCTTGACATGATTATATGAGTTGTTCTTCTGAGAAACCGATCAGAAGCGCCGTGAAACCCCACCTCTCTGGCTGCAGCTCCCGACCCAGAGGGAAATAGATTTTCACAGGGGAACTGAATTTCGCACAACACCCGGACTTTTTGGGTTCGTAAATGTGTGTAAAGAGACATTATCCTTGTTGGTATTTGACCAACCATAAGCCACACACTTTTTAGGCAAGTTTAATCCGTCTATTTGTCTTTGAGAAAGTGAGTTTGCAACCAGGAAGTATCTTGTTACCATGTCAACAGATCAATGCCTACCCACGAATTACATCATCGGTCATCTTTTTACTTAACCAAATGCACTCTGCTCCACAGCACTTCTCATATCTTTGGGGCCCACGCACGTGGGGAAGTTGACACCCTCATGAAGACACACACACACACCCAAGCAGAAATACACGAGACACACACACTTTGCAGATCCGCAGGCCCCACCAGTTTCTCTTTAGCTCACTCACACAGCATGGATCCCATTTACAACCCAGACATACAAAATGTTGGACAAGACAGAACATATAAACACAGAGAGCCTGGCACGCAAAGAGGGTTCTTTGTAACCCTTCCGTTCAACAGAACCTTCTCACTTATTTTAATACCTCCTTAGTCTAACTGTTGTGCTTCAGAATCCCATTCTGGAGCTAGGGAACAATCCAAATTGTCCCCCTGGGGCCCCTTATTTCATCCCTATTCTTCTTATAACAGTTCACCATTTTAGGGTCTTACTGTTCTTTAGCCTCAACTTAAAGATATTATGTATTCTCGGCCGTTCCTATCGCTAGGTTTCTGTGGAGAGTCTCTTTTCTCGGAGACGACGTTTCATCTCAGTTCTAACGATCTCCAGACTCGTCAGTCTGGAGTGGGGAGTGACCAACTCCGAGACTATTTTTATTCTTTGTATTTATATATTTTTTATTGTCTTTTATTTTATAGCCTCACCATTCAAGTTTCTTGACTGTATGTTTTCTATTTTATCATGTGTATGTCCAGACGTGGACATACACATAAATCCCATTCAATCATTTCTCGGTTTCAACATAAATTCCATTCAAACCTAGCTGTACTGTTCAGCCTCTGATATTTTGAGAAGAGAGTATCTTAAACCGCAGCACCACTTAATGTAGCCTACACGTCTAACATTTTGCCAATGGAGAATAAAAATCTCTTTACCTTTTTTTCGGTCGACCTGTGGTGCTGCAGAAAAGTCCTCCTTCGTGTCCAATATTCAAACAGTTCCTCTGCTTACTGCCAAATCCGACGTCACGGCACCATGTTAAACAATGGGTACACCGGCCTGCTCCTACATATCTATTGAAAACCCATCTTACCCCGGTTCCAGATTTGGCCGCAAGTGAGAAAACATTAATCAAGAGGTAGAACACTGTAATATGCATATTTAATTCATAGAAATTAAATATGGAGACAGAGTTTACATTACCAATCAAGATGATTTCACCGCGCGATGGAGAAGTCTGTCTGAAGTAAGTTTTACCAAGACATTTATTTTTACTACAGTGTCTGCCCACCTCTGCTGAATTAGGGAGGGAGGGGTGGTCTTGTTCGAATAAAGAAACTCCTCTGGCCTACTCCCCATCCTGGGGCCATAAACCTCCATGTTTATCTTACGCTGGAGCAGGGAGAAACAGATACCACTCTGCTTGACTAAGATATTTTCTTAACACTGGGCATCAGGTTAAATGATGAAATGTAAGTTTTTGAAATATTAAATCTGAGGCCTCCTCGTGTTAGAGATGTTTTTTCTTGTCCGACATAAATGGCTCTACTTAGATGAGGCCAATCCGCATGTTTAGGTCTGTAGCTCCCAGGCAACTTAATAGTTTGGATCCTCTTTCCAATTAGCGTTGAGCTGACAAAGCTCTTCAGATAAGGAGCCAAATATTTTTCAGCTACGAGAACCGAGGTCTAGAGGATGACCGATACAATGGACGGCTGAGATTTTAGGCCAATATTTCATTTTTTCCCCCCTGTATCGTATCGGCCGATATGTGCATACGTTCACGGATCCATTACCGCATCCAGCAGCCAAGCATCTACCTTTGTTCGGTGTTTTTTCTCCTTCTCCCAACAGAACAAAAGGAGCTTTTTTTCCTTGCTGGACACGTTCATTAAACAGTTTTATTCAAACTACGATCTGAAGCAAATTGTTAAAATTAGCTAATTTAAACATTTTGAAACTTGTGTAACATTTACTATCAATGTGTCATTCTATCATGTAGATGGAGGAAGATAAACCATGTTGGCTTCCAGAATCGGCCCCTGAAGAATAAAAAACTAGGTATCGGCCTTAAAAAAAAAACAAACTGTATCAGTGAATGGGATTTTATAGGATTCTTCATAAATAAAATTAATTCCATTAAAAATAGAGTAATTGGCATCCTCCCAAACATGATTACCTCGTCCTCAGTAAGTGAGGCAGTGTTGGAGGAATCTTTAGAACCTGTGCAGTGTTTGAACTGTTTAGAAGCAGTAGAGCTTTCTGAGCCATCTAAAATTTTAGCTTCATCTAAACCTTTTACCTGTATGTTACCTCAATCCCAACCAAGTTGTTTAAGGAGGTATTCCCTCTGATCAGTGGTCCTATTTTAGACATGATTAATCTATCCTTGGTAAATGGATATGTACCACAGGCTTTTAAAGTAGCTGTTATTAAACCTTTACTTAAGAAACCATCTCTTGATCAAGATGAGTTAGTAAATTACAGACCTATATCTAATCTTCTTTTCTTATCTAAAATTCTTGAGAAAGTAGTTGCTAATCAACTATGTGAACATTTACAAAGTAATGACCTACTTGAGGAGTTTCAGTCAGGCTTCAGAGCTCATCATAGCACTGAAACAGCTCTGGTGAAGGTCACTAATGATATTCTCATGGCCACAGATAATGGACTTGTGTCTATACTTGTCCTGTTAGATCTCAGTGCTGCATTTGATACAGTTGATCACAATATTATCCTACAAAGACTTGAGCATACTAACTGTAGAGATTAAGGGGAAAGCATTAGGCTAGTTTAAATCTCATCTGTCGGACAGATTCCAGGTTGTTCATGTTAATAATAAATCTTCCTCAAACTCTAGGGTCACCTGTGGAGTACCACAGGGTTCAGTCCTTGGACCAATTCTTTTTACTATATATATGCTTCCGATTGGCAAAATTATCAGACACCATAGGATAAATTTCCACTGTTATTCTGATGACACTTAGCTATATTAATCCATAAATCCTGATGAATCCAATCAGTCACTTCGACTGCAGTCATGTCTTGATGACATCAAAAGCTGGATGACTTTAAATTTCCTGCATCCAAATTCTGACAAGACAGAAGTTGTAATCTTTGGGCCAGAGTCCTCAAAAAATAAACTTCTTAATCAATCACTTAATCTGGATGGCATTAACTTGGCCTCTGGTTATAAAGTTAAAAATCTTGGTGTTGTTTTCGACCAAGACATGTCATTAAAATCCCATATTAAACAGGCTTCCAGAGTTTCCTTTTTTCACCTCAGGAATATCGCCAAAATTAGAAACATTCTGTTCAGGGTGATGCTGAAAAACTAGTCCCTGCATTTGTTACTTCAAGGCTGGACTATTGTAATTCTTATACTATCAGGAAGTCCACAAAATGCAGTTCGAAGCCTTTAGCTGATCCAAAATGCTGCAGCAAGAGTTCTGATGAAAAACAACAAGAGGGATCATATTTCTCCAATTTTAACTTCCCTTCATTGGCTTCCTGTTAAATCAAGAATAGAATTTAAAATTCTTCTTCTCATGTATAAAGCCCTTAATAATCAAGCTCCATCATATATCAGAGCTCTAATTACCCCGTATATTCCTAACAGAGCACTTTGCTCTCAGACTGCAGGTCTGCTGGTGGTTCCTAGAGTCTCTAAAACTAGATTGGGAGGCAGATCCTTTAGCTATCAGGCTCCTCTCCTGTGGAACCAACTCCCAGTTTTGGTCCGTGAAGCAGACACCCCGTCTACTTTTAAGACTAATCTTAAAATTGTCCTTTTTGACAAAACTTATAGTTAGAGTGGCTCATGTTACCCTGAGCTACCTCTATAGTTGTGCTGCTATAGGCTTAGACTACTGGAGGATATCAGGGCCTATTTTTCTCACTCTACTGATTTCTACTGTTCTTCAGTCTACTGTTCTCCAGTTTTGCATTGCATTACATTGAAATGACTGTCATCATTTCAGCTTTTAACTTTTTGCTCTCTCTCTTTTTTCTTCATAGTAGGCACACCTGGTCTGACGTTCTGTGAACTGTGACATCATCCAGGGAAGACAGATCACACGCTATTACCATCTAATGTAGAACAGATTACTGGATCAATGTGTGCTTCTGTGCTATTTTGTCTGTCTTGTTGTGTCTCTGCTCTGTCTTCTCCAACCCCTAGTCGGTCGAGGCAGATGACCGTTCATACTGAGCCCGGTTCTGCAGGAGGTTTTTCCTTCCCGCTAATGGGTGGTTTTTCTTTCCACTGTCGCTTCATGCTTGCTCAGTATGATGGATTGCTGCAAAGCAATGGACAATGCAGACGACTCTCCGTGGCTCTATGCTTCTCCAGGAGGGAATGCTGCTTGTCGGGACTTTGAAGCAATCAACTGGTTCCCTTATATAAGAAACTTTTGACCAATCTGTATAATCTGACTGATTCTGACTTTGTAAAGTGCCTAGAGATGACATGTTTAATGAATTGGCGCTATATAAATAAAAGTGAATTGAAATGAATCTCTGCTGAAGTCCAGTTGTTTTCTTGCTTTGTAACCTTTTTTATTTTGGATTTTCCGGATTGTCCTGGATGACAGAGAATCTTCCCCGGACACCAAACGCACCTTTTCATTCGCGCTGTAGTCCATCAACACCATGTCATATTTTCCCGGCTCTTTCTGGAAGAATTCCCTGAAATCCCAGTCGTTGTCCGTCTTGTCCATGAACCTGCAGCGACATTTCAAAGGTTCACTTAAAACTGTATTTCCCAAAAGTTCCTGGGAAACTTGACCATTTCATTCGGATAATCTCACTTTTGCGAGAAGATGTTTTTGGCCTTGTTCAGGTCCCCCCCTTCAGGGTGTGAGTTTGCTCTGACCTACTTTACCCACTGTGGAAGCACCAGAAATTAAAGTTGTCACATTAAGGAGTTTTTTTTTTGGTTGGTTTTATTTACAGGAGCTTTTTCCTTTGGCCCACTGGGTGAACAGAGAACTCACCTCTACCCCACCTCATCCACACGCTGTAAACCATGGCGCCGTCATCCTCCAGCAGCTGGATAAGGTAGTATTTATTGTTGTTAAACTGAAGATTAGTCTGCAAGGTGACACAGGCAACAGCAACAGTAAGGAAAACTAGAAAATAATGAAAATAAAATAATAAAAGCAAAACAGTTTCTTTTTTTAACTAGTTTTATAAACTACAATGTGTTCTTTTGTCCAATAACTTGTTAAAAGACAGATATCTGTCTAGCTGCAGACAAAGACATTTTGGTTTAGCTTTTAATTTGTTAACAAGAAGAAATCCACTGTCTTCTTGGCTTCCTGTTCTGATTGGATCTGGCGACCAGATTTGGATTTTATTTAATTCTAAGGACCAAAACAAATAGAGGTTAACAAGTGTTTTTTGTTTTGTTTTGTTTTTTTACCTGGTTCCGCATCACATCTTACACATCATCTTCTTCACTGTAAACATGAGCCTGAAACAAATGTCAGAATAAACGTTTTAATATGGGCACAGATACGGCAACAGTTTTAAACTTTTGTCATTTGCGTAAGGCAAACCTACAACCAAACGGGAGCTTCTCTAAAGTGTTTTGAGTTCATATCAGTGATGATGCGGCTGTTTGGGTTACGTCTATATTGACGTATTCAGCTCAGACGCTTTACTGTAAAGAACAGAGCTATCCTGAATCTAACCATTAATTTAATGGTTAAAGTGCTTAGAATTGACCTTTGGCCTCAAGTTTAGGCTCTGCCCTTTTCCTCCACCTGGATCACAGCTTCTTCCCTGGGCTTTCACCATCCGGTACCAAATGTTCTTCCATGTCTTGTGGCAAACAGACTCGTCTTTAGCAAAAACAACAGCAATCTCTCTGTGTTCCCTCAACTATGGATCATATAGATGATGGTAAAGGAGAATTTACTCCTTCGAAATCCTCCATTTTGAGTAAAATTTTGTGCACAGTCTGTGCCAAAGTACAAACATTCAGAGATGTTCCTGCGGTGCGTCACTGTTGTGACTGTTACCTTATATATATATATATATATATATATAATATATATATATATATATATATATATATATATATATATATATATATATATATATATATATATATATATATATATATATATATATATATATATATATATATATTATACTCATAGGACAAATCTATCAGTAACATTCTGTTTATAATAGTAAACATCTCTATATTTATTCAGTAAAAACCCATGTCCTGTACTTATGGAACCATTGTATATCCTGCACTTGCTGCTATTGCACTTCTGGTTAGACCTAAACTACATTTCGTTGCCTGGTACCTGTACCTGTGTAATGACAATAAAGTTGAATCTAATCTAATCTAATATACATCAATTAAATTAAATGTATATCTTTTGTGTCCACATGGGAAGTTTTTAAAACAGCTACCAAGAATTTGTCTCGTTGATATAATTCATTAGATGACAGATTCCTGACATCCTACATTTGGTCAAGCATATTTTTCCTACTTGTTCACAGAAATTCATAAAAACTGTCAAATGAGGCGCGTTTCATTCAGGGGTCGAACCAGTCAGGACTTTAAAATAAACCAAAGCTGCCCACAACACGGTTAGCTCCATGTTGTTAACTCAATAGCGGAAAAAGAAAGAGACAAACTACTACCCAACTAGCTTTAAAACAAACCTATAAAAGATACATCACTCTCACAGTGACCAGCTTTGCGCGCAAATATACATAAACACATAGGAACATTTTAACAGTAAAAAGACTACAGGGAAACACTGATAAAGATGTCCAACTTAGCATTAGTTTAAACAAACTGCTACTCCTAAATCTTGTTTAGAACATTACAGGGTTAACTTTTTTCTTAGCATCAGTAGAATTAGCCAATTTCAGCCACATTTCCACCCAGTGACCGACTGTACTTGTTCAATATAAAAGTGAATAATAGGATTGTGTCACAGAGATCGTGACTGGAGACGGTGTGAAGCTATTTAATATTATATTAACTTGCAGATGGACACAGAGAGGCTAACCACTAACTGCCGCCTTCCTTCCTAAAAACAAACACCAACCCGTCTTTGTCTGGGCCTCCTCATTTTGTCATATTTTTATACGTCTGAAATATTGTAATTCACGGTACATATTTTACCAAACCATTCATACTGTCATGAGTCAGAAACAGAGGACCCTGAATTCAGCCAGACAAGCAAAGGTTGAAATAAAAAGGTGATTTATTAATGAAGCAAAAAACCAAAAGAGGGCACCAAGCCAAAAAGCAAAGAGGCAGTGTCCAAAAAACTTAAACAGTCCACAGCCAACAACCTAAAATAAACTAGTCAGAAGTCAGGCTGGTCTATTAACAAAAAGAGCAGAACAGGTCAAATAATCCAGGTAAAAACTAACAGAATCAGGTTGAGTACAGGCAGACAGGCAAAACAGGATCAGACTTACCCCAGGCAGGAAAAAACACAAACACAATAATCGGGCTGAGTGCAAGGAACAGAGGCAGGCATAAGTAGGGGAGTGAGCAGGTGAACGGAATCAAACTAATTAGACTAGGAGGAGCTGATCAGGGAAGTGGCTGGAGGTCGAACTGAACTACGGACATGTGAAAACAGGTTAAACTAAAAAACAACTCAAGAACCAATCTAGAACGCACAATAAATGACAAGGCCCAACCTAAGATGGAACCAAGACTGAAACAGGACACAAGCTAAAGTAGAAAAGAACCCAAAAACAGAAACTAAACTAAGGCAGGAACTCAAACTATGACACATCCATAATTGGAAGCAGCTTTAAAATATCTTTAGCTGGCCTTTAAAAGAAATAAGTTTTTAATATTTAATCCTATATAAGGGAACCAGTTGATTGCATAGAAGTCTTGACAAGCAGCGTTCACTCCTGAAGAAACGTAGAGCCACAGGGAGAGTCGTCTGCATTGTCCATGGCTTTGCTGCAATCCCTCATACTGAGCAGGCATGAAGCAACAGCAGAAAAAAAACTCCCCATTAAGGGGAAGGAAAAACCTCCAGCAGAACCGGGCTCAGTGTGAACAGTCATCTGCCTCCACCCACTGTGGGTTACAGAAGACAGAGCAGAGACACAACAAGACAGACAAAAAAGCACAGAAGCACACATTGATCCAGTAATCTGTTCTACATTAGATGGTAATAGCGGGTGATCTGTCTTCCTTGGATGATGTCACAGTTAACAGAACGTCAGACCAGGTGTGCCTACTATGAAGAAAAAAGAGAGAGAGCAAAAAGTTAAAAGCTGAAATGACGACAGTCATTTCAATGTAATGCAATGCAAAACTGGAGAACAGTAGAATGGAGAACAGTAGAACTCAGTAAAGTGAGACATATAGGCCCTGATATCCTCCAGTAGTCTAAGCCTATAGCAGCAAAACTATAGAGGTAGCTCAGGGTAACATGAGCCACTCTTACTATAAGTTTTGTCAAAAAGGAAAGTGTTAACATTAGTCTTAAAAGTAGACAAGGTGTCTGCCTCATGGACCAAAACTGGGAGTTGGTTCCACAGGAGAGGAGCCTGATAGCTAAAGGATCTGCCTCCCATTCTACTTTTAGAGACTCTAGGAACCATCAGCAGACCTGCAGTCTGAGAGCGAAGTGCTCTGTTAGGAACATACGGGGTAATCAGAGCTCTGATATATGATGGAGCTTGATTATTAAGGGCTTTATATGTTAGAAGAAGAATTTTAAATTCTATTCTTGATTTAACAGGAAGCCAATGAAGGGAAGCTAAAATAAGAGAAATGTGATGACATAGTATCGTCGTCACAGATCCTTCCTCCAAGCAGCTGTTAGCAAACAAAGATTGTGTTTTACTTAACTGACTACGTTCTGCAACAGGAAAACAATTACAAAAGGACTTAAAAGGAAACTTCTCAGGGTAGATCTTTAATGTGAGATCTGTGCACGAAGAAGAAAAACTGAAAAGATGCTGAAAAAAGTTGATTTAGTGCCAAAAGACCCATTTAAAGTCTGTTAGCTGCTTTGTTTACTTATCAAATCAATAACCATCAATAAAAACTAAGAAAAAAAAACTGCAACGAACTTCTTCTGCAACAAAGTCTGATTCTGATTCTGATTCTGATTCTGATTCTTGTTTCCCCAGTGAAGTTTCCTCACCAAGTAATCAGCCAGATCTTTTAACTTGATTTAGTTTCTCGCTTCTGGTTGAGCTGAGATACGCAGTCTGAGTTGTGACGACACTTATCTTGGCAGCTTTTCAAACATTATCAAGCCTAAAAGTCACTAAAAATCAATCCTAAAAAGATGTTTCTGGTGACTTGCATGTTTTAAATGTATCCCTGGTCAAACACAGAGTCCTACTTTTCCAGGCTCATATTTTCTGACATCTTAGGTCTTTTTCAGCTGATTTTGAAAGGGTAAATAAAAAAATGGCACGTTCTCCTACATTGGTAAGACTTTATAGGAGGGAAACACGAAGGGATGGATGAGACAGGTAATAGGTTCTGGAAATACACCATTTTGTTTCTTTTCTAGAGACTTATGCAGACATAGAAATACTCAAGCACCTTGAGGGACACCACACCGAGGATCTCTAATGGACCAATGCTGGGGTTTACATGACAGAGTCACCCAACAGAAACCGCTTACATCACTTTAAGGAGACAGAAGGGGAACTATGAACCCTATATACACCCAGTGAATGCCTGTTTCAGTCACCTATTTCCTCCTGAAACGGCAGCGCTGCCGACATTTGTGATCTGTGGAGAGTCACTCAGAAGAGGTAAGAGGATCTCTGTTTATTCTCTACAAAAGAGGGCGGCGGGGGGGGGGGGGGGGGGGGGGGGATTTTAAGTGCTGTAAATGTTGTGAGAGAAACCTCTGTTTAACTAATAATAATCATTATTGAAGGGATTATTAGAACCACAAAACATCAAGCCAAAGGTAGGTACAAAAATGGACTCCTTTATTTCCATACAACCCAAAAATGACACTAAAACAAGTGCAAAAGTGAAGAAATGGACCTTTAGAAACATCCCCGTTTGAAACGAGGGAAAAGATGTCAAACTCAGGTCCATAAGCTAAAGAAGCTAAAGAAATCTCTCTAATTGTTGCGGAAAAGAAATGGTTTTGCTCCCAGGCAATTAAAAAAAGGAAGTATTTTTTCTCTGTTGATATTTGTCACATTGAGAAAAGGGTTAAACAAACCAAATGACCCCCAGTTACCCCCCAAAAACTTGTATTTTCTCACAGAAAGCTGAAAAAAACATAACGGGTGTCTTTCCAAACACGATACACATCCTTTAAAGTCAGATTTACTGTTAATTAACTGACCTGACAAACTGATTTTGTCAAGACTCTCGCTCAGCTTGAGAGGCTCCTCAGCTGCAGCCCAAATTTTACTTCCTTGATGTCTTTTCCATAATGATGCAAAAACAAAGTCCACCCACTTCTGCTGTCAAACATACTTCTCCTTTGCATTAACCTACACGGTGTGTGTCGTGCATCCTTCTGTTTCAGCCAGGATGTCAAACCCAACAGAGCCCTTCACGCCCAGTCAGAGTCCAGACCACCGAGGTTACAGCGATGAGTCCTCGCCTCCTTCCTGCTCCTACGAGGACCAGCAGCCTCCACCCTACTCTGCCGCCCCAGTCGGATCGGGTCCATACAAAAGTGAGGCCGCCTGCGAGTCTTTCCAAGATATAATGCCAGAGGCTGCATCAGAAACGACTCCCAATATATCTTCGTCGACGTTTGACGACACCACAGTGAGAAGAGGGTTTATTAGAAAGGTTTGTGTGCTCAAACGTTCAATTATTAACTGATTTTAAATGTAAACACTACGCTGCAACAGCATAATGAAGGCTTTGAATTATTAAAACGGAGCAATTTGAGATTTGGTTGTACCCAGTTGGGGTGAATCCCCAACTGGGTACAGTTAGGGAATTCACCACTGTCCCATTGCAAACTAATTTCTCCCTATGTACTTTTGGAGTAAAGGCTTACCATTGAGATGAGCGTTTTTTTAGTCTCAAACTTCAAAGACAAAAGCCCATTAGGTGATAAATTCAATTTTTAATTACATTTTATTTATATCGCTCCAATTCACAACACGTTTCATCTCAAGGCACTTTAAAAAGTCAAACTGAATCAAATCGAACAGACAGATTGGTCATAAAATTTCCTCTCTAAGGAAACCCAGCAGATTGCATCAAGTCTTGATAGAAAGAGCGTAGAGCCACAGGGAAAGTCGTCTGCATTGTTGATGGCTTTGCAGCAATCCCTCATACTGAGTAAGCATGAAGCGACAGTGGAGAGGAAAACTCCCCTTTAACAGGGAGGACCAGAACCAGGCTCAGTGTGAACGCTCATCTGCCTCGACCCACTGAGGTTTAGAGAAGGCAGAGCAGAGACACAGAAAGCACAGAACCACACATAGATCCAGGAATCCTTTCACAGCTTACAGAACGGCAGACCAGGTGTACCTACTATGAAGATAGAACAATGACAGAGAACATAAAGTTAAAAGTTGAAATAACAACAAATAATGCAAACTGGAGAACAGTAGAACTCAGCAGAGTGAGAAAAATAGACCCTGATGTCCTCCAGTAGCCTAAACCTATAGCAGCATAACTATAGAGATAGCTCAGGGTAACATGAGCCACTCTAAGTTATGTCAAAAAGGAAAGTTTTAAGATTAGTCTTAAAAGTAGACAGGGTGTTTGCCTCATGGACCAAACCTGGGAGTTGGTTCCACAGGAGAGGAGCCTGATAGCTAAAAGATCTGCCTCCCATTCTACTTTTAGAGACTCTGTGTCTGGTTTTCTCCTGCAGGTGTTTAGCATCTTGACGCTCCAGCTGGTGTTCACCTTCAGCGTGGTCTGTGTGTTCACCTTCTCCAGCGTCGTCAAACAGGCCGTGCAGACCCACCTGTGGGCTTACCTCAGCTCCTTCATTGTGTTCGCTGTGGTGGCCATCGTCCTCAGCTTCTGCAAATCCTTCAGCAAGCGTCACCCCTGGAACATCGTGGGGCTGGTGGGCCACAAAATAAAACATACAAAGCAGATTTTTATCAAAACTAAGATAAAAGGGCAACGAGTGTATAGTTTGTTTCATATGACTTTAAGGCTGTGTAGTGAAACGATTTTCGTGGCTGCAGGTCATCGTCACCCTCAGCCTGTCCTACATGGTGGGGACCATCGCCTCCTTTCACAACACCACTGCCGTCGTCATCACCATGGCGGTGACGCTGGTCATTTCTGTTGCCATCATCGCGTTCTCAGCACAGGTAGGGGCACTTTTCATTCAAAAATATCCCCTTTGGTCATTATCACTGCGAATACATGTAGGGCCCATAAGGACATGAAATTGTCTCAATAATGGGTCCCAGATGGTGGTATGAATTGGCTCGATGTTTAACTACAGAGAAGGTGCCTGTAGAACCAGAATGGGCCCAAGTGGGACCCAAAAGTATAGTGCAATTTTAATTTCTCTGCCTAATACCCATTCGAGAGCCATCTAAGACCACATAGGGTGCCCAATTAGTTTTCCTGATATAAGCTGTTTTCAGTGAACCTAAGTGGGGAAACCCACTGTAAGCCCAGGGCCGTTTAACTACTGAATAGAAATATGCTTTATTGCCCCACAGTGGGGACATTCACCTGTCAAAGCACCACAGCCAGAGGCAAATGGAGAATTCTGATACACACAACGATAAATTAAAAGAAACAAGAATAAGAGACTGTACTGTAAAGGCAAATTTACCACAAAAGTAAAGCAAAACTGTAGTTATTAAAAATAGCACACTCTGAAAGAAATGTATGACTGTGTAAAGTGCTTTACAATGATATATATATAGTATACAGTATATAAGTATATTTGTGCATTAAAAAGCCCAACAGACTGTGAAAAACGATAGTAACAGTAGGAGTGAAAAACTTTTTATGTGTCTTTTGTGATGTTTATAAAGTCTAGCGTCTGCTGGGAGGAAGAATCTGTGAAAACCCTTCTAGGATGGCAGCGGTCTGTTCCTGCAGCTGCTTCATGCCCGCCTCTGCAAAAAGGGAACTAAAAGAAAGTAAAATTCCAGAACAGTCGGCCTTCGGCTGTAACTAAGCTCTTGTTCAACAATGTTTGCCGGTCGCAGACGCTGGTTTGCATCAAACTCCTCTAAGACATACAACGGACTAAAAACAGAACAACCAGGGCTGCATGATATCAGGAAAGCAGTAGTATTGTTGAATCCATAATGAAAACGATTATGGTTAACCTGCTGCTCTGTTTCTTTCATTAAATGTCATTTTCACACCACTTTGTTCACATCAGGTTCAGTATATGAAATACTGTGGCTTACCAGGAAAAAAAGGCAACCAAGCAATCTTTTGTAGTTGCAATAGTGCAGATATTGATTTGGTGTATGGCTAAAAAAAAACAACCCTGTAAAGACAGTCTGTCTTCTATTTTAGTAATAGGTCATAAAATCTCGTTATCAAGGTTGCCAATAAACGATGGACCCCCTTTTATTAATCCTTTGAATAATCAAACACAATCTGGAGCTCTATAGACAGATTGCATCCTAGAGGAGAAAAATATATACAACAAGAACCTGAAGAGAAAAGCTTTAGGTTTAAGATGTGAGTTTGACGTTTCAGGAGATTGTGAAGACGTCAGGTAACAGTTAATTACAGAACCTATTGTCCATCACCCTTTATTTAAGTTATAAATCCAGCTGCGCTGAACTTTCCTGTCTTTTTCTGTGTTCAGACTCGTTATGACTTCACCATTTGCTACGGCCTGCTGCTCATCCTGGCCTTGGACGTCTTCATGTTCGGGTTCCTCTGCACCTTCTACTACTCCCACATCGGCGAGATCGTCTACGGGTGTCTGGGAGCTCTGCTGTTTTCTCTGGTAAGGACTAGATGGTCGATGTTAGTTTTTTGTTTATGTTCACATATCATGCCAGGCCACTAGGGGGCTCTGGAGGATAGCCTACGGCTTCCTGGTTCGTTGTTGGTGTTTACATGGCGGCGTTGCCTGTACGTATGTTGGAGTAAAAAGAAAATAAAAGTTTTCCTGGACTCATCTTAAAGTGGAGTTATCTTTGGATTAACACTGGTAGCAGAGGATGGTTAGTAACTACAGAGTTCCTCCAACATTTGAAGAAGGAAAGTCCTATGAAAGCTGGAAGAATGAAGTCAATATGTGGACGAGAGTTACCGACTTGGAAAAAAAGAAACAAGCTCTCGCAGTCGCCCTGGCGCTATCCGGGAGGGCGCGAGACACGGCGATGGAAATTCCGGTAGATGATTTAAATAAAGACACTGGAATGGTCACGTTGTTGAATAAATTGGATGATTTGTTCCTAAAAGAGGAAAGGGACATGATCTACGAAGCATACGCAGAGTTTGATCGGATCAAAAAAAGATGCAAGCACATCCATGGTGGATTTTATTATTGACTTTGAACAGCGTTATTTGCGCATGAAAAAATACAACATGGAGCTACCCGATGCAGTTCTGGCATTTAAGCTTTTGGATACTTCATGCTTGGATGTGACAGACAGGCAGTTAGCTTTAACAGCATGCTCAGACGTGACATTTGCTTCAATGAAATCCGCTTTAAAAAGAATATTTGGTGATAAGAAAAAAGGTGGATCAGCAGAGAGCATCAACCAGGAGTCAGTATTTGCAACAGAACAAAGACAAAGGGGCAGGACTTGGCGGCCCAACCCATGGCAAAAGACTCCACAGCCTGGCACCAACCCATTGGACAGGTATGGAAAACGATCTAAATGTGCTGTGTGTCAAAGTACGTATCACTGGGCCAAAGATTGTCCGCATAAAGCAGAAAGTGTAAAAATCACTGAAGAAAACACAGATGTGGAAGAATGTAATATTACTCTGTACACCAAAGAATCACCAACAGATGCAGAGATATTCATGACTGAATGTTTTGGCTCAGCAATTATAGACACTGCTTGCACTAGAACAGTTTGTGGACAAGAATGGCTGGATAACTACAGAACTACGTTGCAGCAAAAAGGGGTCAAGACTATGAAAGATACAGAAACGAAAAGCCGCAGGCCATTCAAGTTTGGAGATGGAAAAATAGTCTACTCCATCAAAAAGGTAAAGATACCAGCCAAGATTGGCAACACGCAGTGTAACATCGAAACTGAAGTTGTTCCTGTCAACATTCCACTGCTTTTGAGTAAAACGTCATTAAAGAGAGCAAAAACAGTTCTGGATATGGAAAGAGACAGAGCGGTGATGTTTAACCAGCCTGTGCAATTGGACTTCACCAGTTCTGGACACTACTGTGTGAACATTGTGGATAAAGAAAGTAAAAGTCCTATTCACCCTGAGCAAATATTGGTGGAGGAAGAAATACTGGCTATAACAGATAAAATGAACCCAAGTGAGAAGATCAAAGTTCTGGAGAAACTTCATAAACAGTTTGGACATGCTTCTGCTGACAAGCTGCAACAGCTTTTGAACAATTCTGGCAACAAAGACACAGAATGTTACAGTCTCCTGCAAAACATTATAAACCAGTGTGCAGCCTGTCAGAAATACCGCAAGACCAAACCTAAGCCCGCTGTTGGCCTGCCGCTAGCGTCAACATATAATGAGACTGTAGCTGTAGATCTACATGAGCTTGAACCTGGAGTGTGGTATTTACACATTATTGACCAGTTTACCCGTTTCAGTGCTGGTAGTGTTTTGACCAGCAAAAGGTCCTCTGAGATCATCAAACATCTTATTCATGACTGGATTAGTGTACATGGACCACCACAAAAGTTATTCAGCGACAATGGTGGTGAGTTTAATAACGAAGAACTGAGAGACATGGCTGAGAACTTTAATATTGAAGTCAAGACAACACCTGCTTACAGTCCCTGGAGCAATGGACTGTTAGAACGACACAATCAAACTCTGACTGAGATCATAATGAAAGTAAAAACAAGTACTGGGTGCGACTGGAGCACAGCCATGGACTGGGCCCTAATGGCAAAGAACTGTATGCAAAGCGTCCATGGATACAGCCCACATCAACTAGTGTTTGGACAGAATCCCAACCTACCTTCAGTGTTAATAGATAAAGCCCCAGCTTTAGAAGGAACCACTAAAAGTGAATGGGTGGCCAAGCACATTTCTGCCCTACATGCTGCAAGAAGAGCTTTTACAGAAGCAGAGTATTCAGAAAGAATACGCAGAGCTCTAAAGAAACAGCTGCGACCCACAGACGAACAATACGGACCTGGAGACAAAGTCTTCTACAAACGAGTGGACAGCCCAGAATGGAAAGGACCAGGAGTGGTTATTGGGCAGGATGGTGCAGTTGTTTTTGTTAGACATGGAGGCACCTGTGTCAGAGTGCACCGACTCAGGTTGAGAAAGGTTACTCATGAGGATGAAGGATCTCAGACCACTTGTGATGAAAACATTCAAGGACAACCTACAATGGACATTAATGAAGAAGAGACAGAAGGAAATCCTGGACATACAAGCACAGAGACACAGCATGCAGACATGGACAGAGACGCTGTGGATATGGAAAGACAGCACACGACAAACGTAAGACAGCAGATTGACAGCATCAACATTAAGCCTGGTCAGATTGTGACATTCACTAATGAAAAGGGTGTATCACACACAGCAAAGGTGTTGGGACGAGCTGGTAAAACAACCGGAAAATACAAGAACTGGTTTAACCTGGAACAACTTGAGCCTACAGAGGGGGCTGGTAACTGTAAATCAGCTGATCTATCACAGTTGGAAAGCCTCTGTATTCAGCCTAATGTTGCTGAGATGGATACACATGAGGATATTTTCCTGAGCAAAGATATTTCACTGGATGAAGCAAAAGAGGATGAAATAAAAAGCTGGAAACAAAACCAAGTGTTTGAAGAAGTTGAGGACAAAGGTCAAAAGTGCATCTCCACTCGCTGGGTGTGCACTATGAAAGAAGGTGAAAATGGATTAGTACCAAAAGCAAGGCTTGTTGCACGAGGATTTGAGGAACTACAAGTTTCTGACTTACAAAAGGACTCACCTACCTGTGCCTCAGAGTCACTGAGACTCCAAGTGGCAGTGATATGTCAAAAACAGTGGAAACTTCACTCCATGGACATTAAATCTGCTTTCCTACAAGGAATGGAACTGTGCAGAGACATTTTCATCAAACCACCTCCGGAGGCTCATAGCACAGGTGTGCTTTGGAAACTGAGAAAGTGTGTGTATGGTCTGGCAGATGCTTCATTGTATTGGTACAACAGAGTAAAGAGCATCATGTTAGAAGCAGGGGGTGTTGTGTCTAAGGTTGATCCTGCAGTTTTCTACTGGCCGGATGAGAACAACAATGTTATGGGTGTTCTTGCTTGTCATGTTGATGATTTTATATGGGGAGGATCCCAATTCTTTTCAGAGTCAGTCATACCAAACCTTAGATCACGGTTTAATGTTGGTCATGAAGCTCATGATACCTTCTCCTATGTAGGTGTGGACCTTGTTACTTTGGGTACCAAGGTAAAAATACATCAAAAGACATACATTCAAAACCTGCAACCTATCAACCTCTCACCCTCTAGAGCAGCAGAGTCAGCTTCCCCCCTCACTGAGGAGGAGAGAGAGCAGCTCAGGTCAAAGATAGGCCAACTGTTGTGGGTGGCAAGACAGAGCAGGCCTGATGTCATGTTTGATGCAAGTCATTTGGCATCTAGTCTCAAACAGGCCACAGTACAGACCATATGTGAGGCAAACAGAGTTGTGTGTAAACTCAAAGCCAAGTCAGTTGAACTGAATTTTCAGCATCTTGGAGAAAACAGTAACTTAAAGATAGTTACGTTTACTGATGCGTCTTTTGGAAACCTTTCAGATGGAGGTACTCAGGGTGGGCATCTCATTGTCTTGATGGGTGACAATGGTCGATTCTCTCCCATTTCATGGCAATCAAAAAGGATTAAGAGAATTGTCAGAAGCACACTTGCAGGTGAAACATTGGCAATGTCAGAGGGGATTGATAATGCTATTTTTATCTCCACACTGTTTTCTGAACTAAGTGCTGGTAGTACCACGCATCCTTTGCCAATAACATGTGTCACTGATAACTTCTCTCTTGTAGATGCACTTAAGTCAACTAAGTTTGTTGCTGAGAAAAGGCTACGCCTGGAAATCAGTTCTATTAAAGAACAGATCCAAACTAAAAGAGTTCATCAGGTTTTGTGGTCACAAACAAAAGAACAGCTCGCTGACTGTTTGACAAAGAAGGGAGCATCCACAACCTTGTTACTTAAGGCTCTTTATGAAGGCTGTTGGACTGTATCATAAATTTAACAAGAAGCTGTGTTGTTCAACTATGTTGTAAAAAAGGAACGTTGGCTTCACAGTAGCACTAAATAGCTGTGCTTTGCTATGTGTTGCTTTCATGCATACATTCTTTATTTGATTCATTCATTTGTTTAAGTATTTTTGTTTGTTTTGTTTTTTTAAAGAAGAGAGTGAGATTGTTAGTTTTTTGTTTATGTTCACATATCATGCCAGGCCACTAGGGGGCTCTGGAGGATAGCCTACGGCTTCCTGGTTCGTTGTTGGTGTTTACATGGCGGCGTTGCCTGTACGTATGTTGGAGTAAAAAGAAAATAAAAGTTTTCCTGGACTCATCTTAAAGTGGAGTTATCTTTGGATTAACAGTCGACACGGCCGGCTGAATAGATGCAATTTCCACTCCTGCAGAGATCGTCTCATCTATAATCGTTTTTTAGACTTGAAGACTGTAGGCATCATTAACATAGGGATTATAGAACTGGGCCAAAGCTGCATTGACTGGATTTAGATCCATGATGGGCTATAACAAAAAGAAAAACAGCCGCCTTGTTTATTGAATGACAAAAAAACAACAACCTGTAAACGAGGCAGAATTTGTTGGAGTTGGACAGTATTTAAGCTGCAAAAGGCCTTATATTAATTTAAGTCCTTTTGCAATTAAATACCTGCCTGTAACTTTTGTAGAACAACAGCAGAATTTAAGGATTACTTTTCAGACCTGCTGTAACAAACATGACATGGCTTTACAGATGATTTGAACATTAAATAGTTATTTTCTACACCTTTCTAGAACTTGCAGCACACTGTCAAACTTTCAGCGTTCTCTTTATTCTTTTACTGAAACGTAAAGTTCACCTTAATCTAACTTATAGGTTACTTTCTGATACAAATTTCATATTACTTACTAGAAAGTTACAGATGACAACTAAGTTAATACTTTCTGCCCTTTTCCCTGTTTTTAAAAATAAAATTTGTATTAACTTTTATAAGACTTTTAATATAATTTTGAGTATTTTCTAGAACACTTTGCATGAAATTTGCGGGCAACTTTCCACACTTTTCCAGGACTCTCAGAATACGTTACAACGCTCAGGGTTTTATTTTTTTTAATTGAAATTTAAAGTTTATGTTCATATTTTTTTAATAAAGCTTAGCCTAATTTGCATAACAAGAGACAATCATTTGTATTTGACACATTTACAGCCAGGAAGTAATCATCATCACTTTTTGAACAGGTAAGACAGGTTAGGCCTCACAATGAGAAAAAAAAGGAGCTAGACGTGTGTACATTAGCATGAAAAAATCTAAAAGCAATAGTAAAAGCTGGTCTGGCAACTTAAAATAAGTTAAATTAAAATGCAATTTGTTAAAAGCAGGAGAAAAATCAGCAAATAAAGGGTTGCATGTCACTTTTATTTCTCCAAGTGCTTCTGCAATCCATTAAAATTGCATTTTCACCTTTGGTAAGAACTCTGTGGTCCAATTTGCCACCTGTACAGGTAACCAGTGTCCTTTATGACCAGAAATGTCAGTTCTACTGGTCTGAAGTCACTGGTTAGATCCAGGGAACCGGTGTGGTAGATGTTTTCCAGATTAAAGACGTGTGTCTTTGCATTATGTATCGCAAAGAAAACTATTCTCATGAATTGGATAAGTAAAGAAAATCTCAGTATCAATCAGTATAGAGTTCTTTTGTTGGATCATATTAATCTTGAGACAGCATCTGCATCCACATCTGATCGATCTCTTTGGGCTCCTTTGATCAACACCATCCCTTAAAAACAAGGGAAAAGATGAGAAAATAATAAGCTATCTTTGTTTCACAAATGGATTGCTAGCTGTATATTGTCATTCTGCAATCAGTAAATATCTTTATGTAAAACATCATGCAAGACTGCAGTGTCAGATTTTATAAACATTTAAATACTTATTACACGGTCACTTTATAATCTATGAGCACATTTAGTCACATTCAATAAATTAGAATATGGGTTCCTATGAGACTCATTTGTCAGATTAAAGTATACCTTTAAACAATTAAACTTATTTTTTTTCATTCATTAAGCTCACATTTCTGTATTAAAAATGTATCTTTATTAGTTTGATAAAAAAAGTAATATTTTATTGTTAAATGTTTTCATTACTTGCAAGCAAAAAATAAGTTTACAGAAATAAGGGCTTTAAAACATCAGCCTGTGAGTAATTGATCTATATGTGTTTAGTTAGGTTTTTATATTCTAATTTATTGAATATGACTATAACTTGTGGATTACAGCAGACATAATATGGTTATATGATAAGGCATGTTACATTACATATGGTTATGATAAGTCAACATGTGATGGAAACCCCACATGGAGAAACCAAGTAAAAAATTATTAATAATAAGCTTATCTGACACTTGGATTAGAATGCTGTTTTTACTTAAGGAAAGCTTTCCTTCTCTAATTTCGCCCCGTTTTCCTCCCTGCCTCAGTTCCTGATGGTCGACTGTCAGCTGATGATTTATCGGCTGAATCCAGAGGAATACGTCAGCGCTGCTCTCACGCTCTACCTGGACACAGTCCTCATCTTCCTCTACCTGCTGGGGAGGAGGTGAAGCCGAACCACACCGGAACGATCAAACGTATATAATTAAATTAAATAAATAAATATGACAAATGATAATTTTTTTCTTTATTAAGCAGCGTTTTATTGCATTCATACTGCCTGAAGCAGTTCCATGAATAAATGACTTCTTCCCACCTTTTTAATAACAGAGGTTAGTTCTGTTTTAGATGAGCACAAGCAAGACAAAAAAAAAAAAAAAAAAAAAAAAAAAACAACACACACCAAAAAACAAACAGGATGGCAATGAACAGCTTTTATCATAAAAATGAATCAACTTAAAAACGTAACAAGGATAAAATCTAGTGCAAAAAAATTGTTTTTTTTGTCGCCTCAGGCAGCTTCCCTCCTGAGTGACACACGTGAAGGTTGGCTCTACTGAACAGGAAGTTAGTGTGTAACCATGTGATGGGCTCCATCAGCAGAGGGATGTGAGACAAACAACCAACTAAACGGCTGGAGGTGGTGGTAGCAAGGATTATTTACCGATTTTACAGTTTTACATCAACTTTAACCACCAGATATGTCAGCTCCTGAACTTTAAGGCTTTAGAGAATATTTACACTGTCGATAATACCTCCAGAGTAGAAAGGCTGTTGCGAACATTTATGAGACCCCTAAATTATTTAATAGAGGCACAACATCAGGTATTAATGCAGTTATTTTCTATGTGGCTCTGATTTTCTTCAAAGGTTGTTGCTTTCAAAAATAAAAACAGTTTTATTTTCAACTTTAAAAGTAGATCTATCTAGACATCTTCCCACCAAAACATTTTTGATAAAAAAATTTCACCAATCGTGCAACAATTTGGTCCAGATTTCAAGGATATTTTGCTTGGGGTAAATAAATATCCATATAATTTTTCCATCAGTTAACCAATAATTCATTTTTGAATCGCTGCAACTCGGTGAAACGTAAACATTTCTGTAATCCGCCTAGCAACAGGACCGTGTTCAAATCCCAGCGTGACCCTCAGGCCGGGGCTCCTTCACCACATTGAGGAGTAGTTGAACTGGACCCGCAGCAGGTACCGCATCCGCGTCTGAGCCGGGTTGTAGACGATGAACTCGTTGTAGAGCAGCGTGTAACCGTTTGGGTTACGAACCCCCGTTTTCACGCCGGGACCCATCGGGACCGTCACGCCATTCCTGAAAGAGAAGCAAATCCACACATGGAGTCAGAAACAAGCAGTAAATGAGTGGATGTGTGATTTCCTTCTCATGAAGGCAGAATTTCTGTCTGATCTGTCTAATGTGTGGATGTGAGGAGACTGACAGCGTGACGGCGTTCTTGGGGTCGGGTCCGGTCTGACCCAGGCCCTTGGTGCTGTGCTTTCCTGCAGGCAGGTTATGGGCCTCGCAGTTGGCGTCCAGCAGCTCGTTGCAGTCTCCCAGCGCGACCTGCAGGCAAACAAGTTGACACATGGGACAGTGCTGGGTTCAACATGCGGGCACAACACCCAGCGTGGCGTCATACGCCATCCCTCAACAAATAAGACGCAAAAATATGACGTTTTGGAGAATAAATACTCGTTTCCCATAAACACGGTAACTTACCTCAGACAACAGCAGCAATCCAACATGGTTGCTCTGGTTGGCGAAGCAATAGTTGGCGCTTTTTGACGACATGTCCGCAAAGTAGATACCTTTACCAAACTGAAAGAGAAGAGTCAGAACGTTACGTCAGTTTCATGTTTTATAAGAAACGTGAGATTTGAGGTGGGAAAAAGTTGCAAATTGTCCCTTTTTTCTTTTTTACCTGTGTGTCATCTTACAGAGATGGAGGACCTTAACCCTGCACACGCTTATTAAATCAGATTCTGGACGTTAAAAAGATTCATTGCATTGTTTCGAATCAAAGCAACAAATCTGATTTCATTTGTAATTCTTTCCAGGTTCCATTTTAATTTTGGGAACTTATTGATATGCCTCCTGTTTATTAGCTTGATCAGTCCCCCTGTTCATCTATGATTAACTTTCACACCATCCCACCCAACAGAAAATTAGCCTTCTCTAGATTTCTCTGTACCTCTCTGAGCTTTTATTGTTTTAAACACTTAAATCCAGCCTAAGTTTGGTTTTCTGTTAGTTTTCATCACAGTATCATAGGTTGAAATCCAGCTCATCAGCGCCAGGCACCAATCAGAAGAAATGTTGATGCTCTTAAAACGGAAATGGGAAACTAACTAAAATTCACGTATGTGTGTGCCTGGCAGGAAATAATTCTCAGTGTTTCCTTTTTTGCTGTCGTTCTGTAAAGTCTGAAACATTTTTACTATAAAAAAATGTATTTAAGTCAAAAAAGTTTTCCTGCTGTGTTTTTCCTGTAATAATTTCACCCCTTTCCAGATTTTATATTCCAGACAGGGCTGGGCGATATGGACCAAAATTAATATCTCGATATCTTTTAGGTTGAATGTCGACGTTCAATATTTGTCTCTGCATGTTTGTCTTTTCATAAATTATAAAAAGGCATCTCTAAATCAAACCTGTATCTCAAAGGCACATTTTTAAAAGAAATCTGTAAATATGAGAAACAGCTGGAAAATAATCTACTAGAATACATAAAACTATAATTATAACGCAACATAAACCATCTCAATATAAATTATATAATCTCATTTTATATCTCTTTAAAAAAAAATCTCAATATATTGCCCAGCCCTAATTCCAGGTAATTTACCTACACCATAAAATATAAAATATGGTAGTTCATTACAAAACTAGGGGAAATATTTGTACTGAGGGCACGATTTAAATATGAAGGAAGGACATAATGAAGGAAACACTTAAGGAAGAATATAAGGAAGAAGAAAAAGGATGGAAAACAGAATGTAAAGAAAGCAAGATAAAGAAAAAACATAAATGAAAGAAGAATATAAGTAGGAAAAATGAAGCAAGAACATAAAGAAAGGAAGAATATAAGGGATGGAGACAAAAAGAAGGAA
>NC_046366.1:30070291-30102791 GCF_011125445.2 Fundulus heteroclitus | reverse complement strand
TTTGATTGGGCCATTTTCACGGCAATCTGGATGTCGCTCAGTGCCTTAAAAGAGAAAATGCAAACATCAGACACGATTATGAATCGGTAGGTATGGTGAAAAACACAAATGAGGCGGAGCAGGCTGAGAAATGTAAATATTTTACCTCCAGCAGAGCAATTTCTTTCTTCAGATCTTCTTCGGTGTTAATCATTGGGGGAGTTTTTAACCTGAAAATGTATTTTCTCTTTGTTAAAAACAGCAGCAAGACAGACAAAACGTTTTTCTTACAGGGTTTTTATTTCATACTTCTTACCCAAAATCATGCGGGATGCGGGTATAGAACTGGTTACAGGCTTCCAGCAGATCCTGACGGCTGCCCTTCCTCTTCAGACACGACTCGATCTTCTTCAGGGCTGCATATCCTGCCCGGATCTGCTCTGTGGTCAGCTTTCCTGCAGGTGGAAATATCAACCGGTTAATAACCCGTTCCAGTGTGGTTCTACTTTGATTCGTCGTTTTCAAGCGTGACCGACCAAGAGGAGCTTTTTTGATGTCGAACTTCATCTCCAGCACGCACTCCTCCATTGCTTTGATGTCACAGATGAGTTCGAGGAGAGACCGAACGGCCGGATCCAGCTTGGAGGGCTGCTTGTTAGGAGGACAGTCCACTGTGGTCATGTTCTCCACCTGGAAGACAACAAAGCCAGTTACTTTCTGCAGTTCAGACTAGGGTTGCACAAGAAATCTAAGATTTACCGTCCCTACAATATCAGGGACTGCAATATGCACATCGCGAAGAATCCCCAGGAGAGCAACAAATGTTAGCTACTTATTTAAGCATCCTGCATTCAGGCTCTCAGTGCCCCTAATATGTTTGGCAACATAAAAGGTTTGAGAAGGTTTTAAGGCAGTAAAGTTGATCAAACCATCACAAATTGGACAAAGTGAGTATTTTCATTAAAACCTTGTGTTTGAGATGGAAATCATTTTGTTTTTTTATCAGCTTAACAGACTCATTATCTGGAGTCTGTATTTGCTATGATCCTAAAGCAGAAAGACATCAACACTTACATTTTTTCTCTATTCATTGCAAGTTATGATGTTATCTTAACTAGGGCTATACGATTTTGGAAAATATTATAATTGCGATTTTTTTTTATATTAATATTGCAATTTAATGGGACTCTTTGCTGAAGTCCACTTGTTTTCTTGCTTTGTAACCTTTTTTATTTTGGATTTTCCGGATTTTCCTGGATGACAGAGAATCTTCCCCGGACACCAAACGCACCTTTTCATTCGCGCTGTAGTCCATCAACACCATGTCATATTTTCCCGGCTCTTTCTCGAAGAATTCCCTGGAATCCCAGTCGTTGTCCGTCTTGTCCATGAACCTGCAGCGACATTTCAAAGGTTTACTCAAAACTGTATTTCCCAAAAGTTCCTGGGAAACTTGACCATTTCATTCGGATAATCTCACTTTTGCGTGAAGATGTTTTTGGCCTTGTTCAGGTCTCCCCCGCAGGGTGTGAGTTTGCTCTGACCCACTTTACCCACTGTGGAAGCACCAGAAATGAAAGCGGTCACATTAAGGAGTTTTTTTTTGGTTGGTTTTATTTACAGAAGAAGTTTTTTTCCTTTGGCCCACTGGGTGAACAGAGAACTCACCTCTACCCCACCTCATCCAGACGCTGTAAACCTTGGCGCTGTCGTCCTCCAGCAGCTGGATCAGGTAGTATTTATTGTTGTTAAACTGAAGATTAGTCTGCAAGGTGACACAGGCAACAGCAACAGTAAGGATAACTATAAAAATAATAAAAATAAACAGTAAAATCAAAGGGTTTAATTTTTTTTAACTCGTTTTCTAAACTTCTAGGTGTTCTTTTGACCAAGAACTAGTTAAAACACAGAAAGAACAAGGTATCTGTGAAGCTGCAGACAAACACATTTTGGTTTAGCTTTTAATTTCTTAACAAGAAGAAATCCACCGTCTTCTTGGCTTCCTGTTCTGAACAGATCTGGCAACCAGATAAGGAATTTATTTCATTCTAAGGACGAAAACAAATAGAGGTTAACAAGTGTTTTTTTTTTTTTTTTTTTTTTTTACCTGGTTCAGCATCACATCGTACACATCATCCTGTTCACTGTAAACATGAGCCTGAAACAAAGATTAGGATAAACGCTTTAATATGGGCACAGATACGGCAACAGTTTCGAACTTGAGGCAAACCTACATCTAAACGGGAGCGTCTCTAAAGTGTTTCGAGTTTAAATCAATGATGATGCGGCTGTTTGGGTTATTATATATTGACGTATTCAGCTAAGACGCTTTACTGTAAAGAACAGAGCCATCCTGGATCTAACCATTAATTTAATGGTTAAAGGGCTTTGTTGCATTTAGAATTGACCTTTAATTTAGGCTCCGCCTTTTCCTCCACCTGGATCACAGCTTCTTCCCTGGGCTTTCTGTTTGGCTTTCACCATCCGGTACCAAATGTTCTTCCATGTCTTGCGTCAAACAGACTCGCCTTTAGCAAAGGCAACAGCAATCTCTCTGTGTTCCCTCAATTATGGATCATATGGATGATGGTAAAGGAGAATTTGCTCCTTCCAAATCCTCCATTTTGAGTTAAATTTTGTGCACAGTCTGTGCCAAAGTACAAACATTCAGAGATGTTCCTGCGGTGCGTCACTGTTCAATCTATCGAGTATAAATCTAGCTTTACACGATCCTGTTGTGACTGTTACCTTATATACATCAATTAAATTAAATATATATCTTTTGCATCCACATGAGAAGTTTTTAAAACAGCCACCAAGGATTTGTCTAGAAGATTTATTTCATTAGATGACAGATTCCTGACATCCTACATTTGGTCGAGCACATTTTTCCTACTTGTTCACAGAAATTCATAAAAACTGTCAATGAGGTGCGTTTCATTCAGGGGTCGAACCAGTCAGGACTTTAACATGTCGTGTAAACACAGGCGACGCACCTTTCCAAGTTTCTCTTTGCATTCTGGGTCAACTGGAGCTTTTCCCTTCATCACCACCGTCCTCACCACCTCTGCTCAGCAAACACAGCAGACATTCCTTTAAATGAAGCAAACTGAGGCTGTTTTTTAATACAGGAGCAAAGCTCATAAGCAGGAGTTTAGCTCCTGTATTTTCCTGCTTATGAGAGGAAGCTATATAATAGTTTGTGATCTTTTTAATGCACCGTCTCTAATTCCACAGGTAAAGATGACATTTTTAATATACAGTGCTCAAAAAACTAAAATAAAAGGGAACACCTAAACAACACAATGTAACTCCAAGTCAGTCACACGTCTGTGAAATTAAACTGTTTATTTAAGAAGCAACACTGACAATCAGTTTTACTGCTGTTGTGCAAATGGAATAAACAACAGGTGGAAACTAGAGGGATTAGCAAGACCCCCCAATAAAGCAGTGGTTCTGCAGGTGGTGACCACAGACCACTTCTCAGTTTCTCTGCTTTCTGTCTGATGTTTTAGTCTCTTCTGAATGCTGGTGGTGCTTTGACTCTAGTGGTAGCATGAGACGGAGTCTACAACCCACACAAGTGGCTCAGGTAGTGCAGCTCATCCAGGATGGCACATCCTGTAGAAAGAAGGTTTGCCGTTTCTGTCAGCGTAGCGTCCAGAGCATGGAGGCGCTACCAGGAGACAGGCCAGTAGATCAGGAGACGTGGAGGAGGGAAACAACCCTGCAGCAGGACCGCTACCTCTGCCTTTGTGGAAGGAGGAACAGGAGGAGCAACATGACCTCCAGCAGGCCACAGATGTGCATGAGTCTGCTCAAACGATCAGAAACAGACTCCATGATGATGGTATGAGGGCCCGACGTCCACAGGTGGGGGATATGCTTACAGCACAACATCGTGCAGGACGTTTGGAATTTTCCAGAGAACACCAAGATTGGCAAATTCTCCACTGGCGCCCTGAGCTCTTCACAAATGAAAGCAGGTTCACACTGAGCACATGACAGACGTGACAGAGTCTGGAGACGCCGTGGAGAACGTTCTGCTGCTGCAACATCCTCCAGCATGACCCTCCATGTGCTCCCCAGAGGTGGTCTGACTGCCATGAGGTACAGAGGTGAGATCCTCAGACACCATATGCTGGTGCGGTTCGCTCTGGGTTCCTCCTAATGCAACACAATGCTAGACCTCATGTGTCTGGAGTGTGTTTTCCGAAGGCATTGATGCTATGAACCGACCCACTCGTTCCTCAGACCTGAATCCAGCTGAGAACATCTGGGGCATCATGTCTCGCTCCATCCACCAACACCACATTGCACCACAGACTGTCCAGGAGTTGGTGGATTCGTTATTCCAGGTCTGGGAGGAGATCCCTCAGGAACCATCCACCACCTCACCAGGAGCTGCCCAGCTGTTGTAGGGAGTCTGGTGTCTGGTAGTAGTAGGGTCTGTCTCGTTACCATTTTCTCTGTATTTCTGACCTGTTCTTGTGATGCATATTTTGAATCCTACTATTTTGTTCTATATGTTTTGAATGGGATGTCTGATGTTTGAAAATCAATAAAAACAATTTGATTATTAGTTTGACTTGTTTTAAGGACATTACATCACAGTTGGATCCGCCTGTAGTGTGTTTTCCACTTTAATTTTGAGTGTGGCTCCAAATCCAGACCCCGACAGTTAATAAATTAGATTTCTATTAATCATTTTTGTGTGATTTTGTTGTCTGCACATTCAACTATGTAAAGAACAAAGTATTTAATAACAATATTCCACTCAATGAGATCTAGGATGTTACTTTTGTGTTCCCTTTGTTTTTGGAGCAGTGTATTTTTCATGTTAAACGTAATCATCTTACCAGTTTTTGGCTCTTCTTTGGGTATTTCTTTGGTTTTTGTTGCACTCTTGCCTTGTCCTTTTCTTCTCTTGGTTGTTGGCGGCTCCACCGTCTCCTCCTCTTCCTCTTTAACTTGAACTGGATCTCCATTTTGAGTCACCTCGCCATCGGCTCCGTTCAAACTTTCTTGATTCAAGAAGAGAACGAAGAAGACTTTGATTCAACACGCATACAGCTGCATGGATACCTGGTTTATGTAGATGTTACATAATCTACAATGAAGATACATTTTAAAAAGAGAGTTTGGTTCGTTTGGGGTCAATGCATCCTTTAAAAAAAATTAAACATGAATACAGCCCAGCTTGACCTGGTTGTGAACAATATCAAGATTATGGCAGAGAAATGTTGCTCCAGGGTCTTTTCATCTTTTTTATAAGATGAATTTTAGTTTTAACTAGGACTGTAAAAGGATACAAATGAATTCAGTTTATAAATATAAAATAATTAGTTTCTCCCAGCTCCATGACATTAGAGTCAAGGCGGTTTTGATCAAAATGATGGATCCCAGTTAACCAAATTCCCCCGTTTGTGATAAAAGAAGGTTACACACCTGGTTTTACTGTCTGTAAGCGAATCTCTCTCTTGAACTTCGTAGCAGGATTGATCTGAACCATTTTCTTCAGATCGACTTTATACTTCCTCCCTTCGCCCAGAGTCAGGGTGACTGATGCCCTCCCCAGAGAGGAAGCAGAATCCAGCTTGGTGCAGGCCTCGTCGGGGTACGGCTCCCACTGTCCGTCGTCCCCTCTCCACTGCCACACTGAGCACAAACACAGCCACAAGAGCTTGATTCTAATGTTATTGCAATTTATTTGACTGATATAAAAATCGAAACGGCATTCAGCTAAAACCAAACAAGAAAAAAATATATATTGCACAACAGTGTAATGCACAATGATTATCAAAAGTGATAAGGTATCCATACAGCTCACTAAATAAGTTTTTTTTTTTTTTTTAACACACATTGTACACATTTCATGACAAAATGCATACAAGTAGACACTGGAATAAGGAGTGAACTCTGGAAATATATATATATATTTTTTTTTCAATTCATTTGTCCTCTTCCATACTTCTTAAGAATCAATTAAAATCAAATTCCATCTCTCCATCAGTATGAACCGTATCATATCCTTGCTGCTGACTGTGCTTTTTTGTTAGCTGTGACTCTTTGCAGGTGTTCTTGGTCACCTTTCCCTGGTTTCCCCGTTTTAGCCATAGGTGGATTCTTTTGTAGCAGCTGGTTGTGGAACTCTACATTTTTTGTCTCAATGTCTCTGTCCGTTTCTTCTTGCTCTTACTCTGTCCTTGTTATCCCTCTACTCCCGCCATTTTGGCATCGGTTTGTACCTCATTTTAAATAATAAACGGGCTAAAGATTATTTTATCTTGCATTCAGTTCTGGTGCCTTCTTGTTCTTACCTCTGTTACACCCAAATGTAGAACAGAGTTCAGAATAGAGTAGAAATAGCTTTATTGTTCCTTCCAGGAAATCAGGAATGATACCGGCAAAAACACTTATTTTCAATTCTGACCTTTTTCTCGATTCCATCTCCACAGCTCTCAATTCTTCCCCACTTCCTCACCTTAAAGCCCCTTTCTTTCCTTTAAGTAAAGCTTTTATGTCAGGATTTATCTAGGGCTTGTTGTTGGAGAAAGGCCTGACTTTGATGAGGGCCACATTACAGTCCACACAGAAACCGATATACTCCATGATGGGTTCAGTTTTCATTTTTTACTTTCAGAACTTTCTTGGGGGGGGGGGGGGGGGGGAAAATATACAAACAAGTAAACGGAAAGCTGCATACAGTGATTCTTGATAAACAGCAGCCAATGATAATTTCCTTAAAATTAAAAGCTTCAATTTCTTTAAGGTTGAAATAAACTAATTTCACAAATAAATAAATAAAAAGAAAAAAAACAAAACAAAACAAAAAAAAAAAAACACGATTTATGACGATATAACCAACTTCCGGTGTGGACTTCCGGTATTGATTTGAAAGATGGCGGCGTCCCGGGATTGCAGGACGCATCCTTTCTGTAGGCTCGCTGATTATTCACTTGCAAACCATCTTACATTCCCCGTGAGCTAAATATTCACTCGCAAAGCTTCTTACATTCCAATGATGATGGATTGAAAGGTCTATGCCGGTTTTTCCCCACCTCCATCTCACGGAGGATTAGCCAGCCGACCGACTGCGGTGGTAGAAGCGGGTAGAGGAACCGACCCTCGGTGTAAACAATGAACACGTGTGTCCCTCCCCGGTCACCGAATAAACAAAAGCTGACCACAATACGGTTAGCTCCATGTTGTTAACTCAATAGCGTAAAAAGACAGAGACAAACTACCATTAGTAGGTTTAAAACAAACCTATAAAGGATACATCACTCTCACAGCGACCAGCTTTGCGCGCAAATATACATAAACACATAGGGACATTTTAACAGTAAAAAAGACTACAGGGAAAAGCTGATAAAGCTGTCCAATTTAGCATTAGTTTAAACAAACTGCACCTCCTATATCGTGTTTAGAACATTACAGGGTTAACATCCTTCTTAGCATCAACAGGATTAGCCAATTTCAGCCACATTTCCACCCAGTGACCGACTCTACTTGTTCAATGTAAAAGTGAATAATAGGATTGTGTCACAGAGATCGTGACTGCAGATATTTAATATTATATTAACTTGCAGATGGACACAGAGAGGCTAACCACTAACAGCCGCATTCCTTCCTAAAAACAAACACCAACCCGTCTTTGTCTGGGCCTCCTCGTTTTCTACGGCGGCCTGGCCTTGATTTCTTGAAGCCCTGGTTCTCCTCATGGTGTTCTGTGCAGGTTCCGACCCAAATAACGTAGAAAACAAACAGCAGAAAATATAGGAAGCTCAGAGGCAACTTCTCCTCCTCTTCTTGTGGAGTTTGGCGGTTTAGCCAAAGAAACCAAGAGTTGCTCGCTACCGCCACCAGGTGGTATGGAGTGGAGTTAGTCACAATTTAACTTCCCGAGGCCTACTGTTATCCATAAACTGTATTATCAAATTCTATAAATCAATCTGGTTTTCTTAAAGAATCGGATAATAATTTGTATGTTTGCTCCCTAAACCCCTTTGCAATGTGTCTATCATATAAAATGTTTCATTAATTCTATCAAATTCTTTCCTCATGATTCTTCTTTCTTGTATTCACCTTTCCTGTACTATGCTTTTTAAGTTTTAAAACGTGTACAGTGAATTCCTGTGTCCAATTCTTTATCTTGTAACTAATCTGTCCTCATTTTTGCCACGTATTTAAGTTATTTCTATTACTGTCTTTTTGATTCTAAAACCAGCTTTCTTTCCCTTCTCCATCCCAATGTTTCTGCCATTCTTTCTTCAACCTTTGTTTGATGATACTTCTTGCCTCTGATTTATTAATATAAACTGTAAAGTTACCATGATTTTGATATTTTGAGCTGGTATCCTTAAAAATACCACTGTTAAACCCATCCTTTGTATTCTAAATAAATTGTATAATATTTCAAATAAAATGTTAGGCCTCTTGTCTGAATGACTTAAACATAATATTACACAACTTGAATCTGAACAAATCATTGTTTTTAATGGTTTTGCATCTTCTATCCATCACTCTGCTAATATAATTGCAAACATTTCTCCTGTACACACAGAATCCATTCATGATTCACTTTCCTATTTTTAATTGGAATTCTGGTACCACAAAAACTATTCCTATTCTTTTTTTGGTGCATCTATATAAATTTGAACATACTGACAATGGGTTTTTATAAAGCTATGTATTATATTTGAGTCTAAATTGTGTTTCTTATCCTGTTTCTCTTCCATTAATGCTATGTCTACTATTGCTTCCAAAGGTGGCATCACTGCTGGAGATAATTTTGAACTTATTATAAAATGATGTATTTGAAATTCTTCTGTTAATGTACTTAATAACCCACCCAAAACTTCAAGTCGCTGCATAGATTCATGTCATTCACGTGATCCAGGGAATTGCCTTATAAATTTAACTAGTAATTTATTGCCAATTGTGTTCTTTAATCTTACTCCATTTCCACTTGTTGGAGCGGTTCTAACTGTTGCTGTATAAAGTCTCAATGCCTGATGTTATATATGAGATACAATATGTGCACAAAATACTAATTTGTTACCATGAAATATGAATTTATTCCCACAAAATACTGATTTAATAATAAAGTATTTAACGGCAGATAGGCACCAGCAACCCCCGCAACCCCATGAGGGATTAAGCGGGTCAGAAAATGGATGGATGGATGGATGGATGGTTGGATGGATGGATGGAATTTGACACCTGCCTAATTATCTGAATGTGGGACACATTGAGAACATTTTTAGTTTAGTTTTATTGAAAGGATCCCCATTAGCTACAACTATGCTGCAGCTATTCTTCCTGGGGTCCTGAAAAAAATATATACATTAAAAACAAAACAAAGAATACAACAAATAATTGAAAGAAAAAGAAAATACACAAACACATATACAAATAAATATACAACATATACACATCTTGACAAGAACAAGACATTCCACCTTGGACGTCACATGCGCTAATACTTAAAAATATAAAATAACCACCAAAAATAAGTTGTCTACTTTGTGGGAAAAAAATTATATTTCGTGGAAACGAATTAGTATGTTGTGCGCTTGCCGTATGTCTTTCTCTTCCCCGGGTCAGTTCTCAGGCACCGTAATTTTGGCAAGTCAGACACACACATTTATGAAAATTTTAAGGTGTTTAAGATGCAAAGGATATTTATAAAACCTGACGTTTTTATCATTTGAAATATAATAACTTTACATAAAATAAACAAAAACATCTCCAAAAGGATTCCCAAAAGGAGCGGTGGCCTAGTGAGGTCAGAGAGCGCTTGGAGAGGCCTAACAGGTTAGCTGAGAGACCTGACTATCACTGGTGAGTCCTGCTGGCCAAAACTGAAGGTCTTTCTTGACTTGTCTATGCCAGTTCTGCCCTTAAAGTCCCAAACAGCCTTTGCACTAAAATTGATTGAATACTCTATGATTTCGTTTGGAAAAAAAAGCCCCATCTTATTAAGAAGAATGTTATGATCAATAAACTAAGTTCAAGTGGATTTAAAGAATTTGCTATCGTCTTCGATGGCAAATTCCTGCAGGTTTAAAATTTCTTATATCAACATCAGTTGGCACCATGGTCCAGCGTCCCAGATTTCCAGAATTATATATTGGTAATTCAGATCCATTCCTTAGTATTAAAACTGGAAATAAGCATATAAGAGAAATAACCCAGAGGAATACTGTTCGCAAACCTGTCTCAATCTTTTTTTGGAACAATCTTTATTCAGATATCAATTAGGAACAAACATGGTTGTTGCCAAGAACTCTTTTTTGTATGAAATAAAGTACGGGAAGTTTCCCTTAAAATTTTACACAGGTGTTATCGTGTAAATTCAGTGTTGAACAAATATATTCCAAATACTGATCCTCTTTGTTCCTTCTGTCACATCGAACAAGAACCACTGACCCACCTTTTTTGGGAATGCTCTTTTAGCAAAATTGTTTGGTGTGACTTCAATCATTTTGTCAACAAGAAATGTAATATACTTATTCCATTGAATGTTAAACATGTTTTCTTTGGTATTTCCAATAACAGTATGTCTGGGAAAGATTATATTATACATTTTCTTATTCTGTTAGCTAAATTTCACATACATATTTGTAAATTTGCTAAAAAAACAACAACCAACCTCACTGTTTTTAGAGCTTATGTAAGATGGTTTTTGGACTCCTTAAAAATATGCACCAATTCTAAAGCTATGAAACTTCTAACCCCAGTGCCGGCCCGAGCCTCTTGGGGGGCCCTAAGCAGAATTTTATTTGGGGGCCCCCCCTCCCACCACGTAGACTCACCTATGTTCGAACATTATTGACACAAACGTCACGCTATCATGTTGTAGTGAATATTAGAAACGAATACAGTGAGGTTATGTATCAATACAAAATAAATAAACGATACTTAAAATACTTCACTCTTTTATTAAATCTTCTGAATACAAACTGTCACAAAACATATTAAATTTCATCATCATTCATTCATTTATATTAGTGGTCCCCAACTTTTTTATCACTGTGGACTGGCCAAGATTACCACTCACCGTGGGGGGATGTTTTTTTTTATATGTGTATATATATATATATATATATATATATATATATATATATATATATATATATATATATATATATATATATATATACTGGGTGCGATTTGCTGGGGGGGAAGGGGGGGGGGGGGGGTTCCCCCCTCTGATTGTGATGTCCCCCCCTCCGGTCATTCATGTTTTATCCCTGGGGGGGATACATTCCTCCCCCTTCTGATCTGAATAAGTAATATTATCAGGGGTTTAATGTTCTCCGTCGCTGTGAGGGACTTTTGTCATTTGCAAAATGAGCGCAAAATGTTCCGTGTAGACTTTTTATTCAAGATTTTAAACAGAAGCTGCACTTAACCAATGAAATCTGGCAGAGCCAGGACGTTAGCCAATCAGAAGGAGAGTAGGGCGGGTCTTTGCAAAGCGGAAATCAACCAGTTTGAGGTTTATTGGTGTTCAATCATTTTAACTTCTGAAAGAACATCTCAAACTGACCACAGATGCATGAATGAAAGTAGCGGTAGTCAAAGGTTTTCTTTGGATTTATGTAAACCAGCAGGTCAGAAAGTTCAGTGCATAAAACAGTTGACAACAACTTCCCTCGGTAAGTGTGTCTGTTGCTGTTATGTTTTATTTAAAACTGAAAGAGTAGCGCTGTAGCTCGGCTAATTTAGCATGACGCGCTTTTTTTTTTAAGAAGAAGAAGGAGGGGGGTCGGAATGTGAAACGATGTCCCGGTTTGACTGGGTCTGATTCAGAAAAAGTAAAAGAAAAATCATAAATATTATTCCACCTGCGCTTTTCTGTAACAAAGAAGGTCGTGGAGGGCCTGTTGACCATCTCCAGCAGTCAATGAGCGATAGGTGGGGACACAGAGTATATAGGATTGATTTATATTGAATGTGACAGTAGAGTTAAGGTACAGGTGTGAAGAAGATGATGTAATGATGCAAGCTGCTGTCTTTTGAATTAGCTGCAGTTTATGGAGGGTTTTGAAATTGTAAAGTGGAAAGGTGAGTGGACTGTGGACCAGTTTGGCAAAAGTGCGAAGGAAGAACTTGATGCTGTAAATATGAAAGTTAACCAGGTGATGTTATGGATGTGGAAAGTGAAGGAGATTATGCAGAGGGCTGTCCTTGATGGTGCAAAGGCTCTGAAGCTGGAAGGTGGGAGAGATACAGGAATTGTCAATGGAACTGTCAGATTTGGTTAAAGTGGACTTGTTACAATAAGCAAATGAGGTTATTAAGGTGGCATGACGTCCACGGCCCGGGAATATATGGGCTGACTAGAAAATGTTTTCAGTCAAATTGATTATTTTTGCTTTAACCCCTGAATATTATGGATTTTTTCAAAATTGATATTAATACATGTCTTGTGTCCTTCACATTTGTAAATTAATTTTGTTGTTTGTTTTTAAAGAATATTATTAAATTTTCTGCTCAAAGCGGTTAAAGTAAACTAATACCCACTCCCGAGTCCCGACAGTAGATGGCGCAAGATTAAAAACAAAGTCTAATCTACTGGATCTAGCTAGCTACCTGAAAGAGCACCTGCTAGCTAACAATTATTAATAAAACTTTTATTCATTAAAATTTTTTTTTAAAATGATCCCCCACTCTTTTGCAAAGAGTGGGGGATCAAAGAGTGCGATTTGCAAATCGCACATTGTATGTATGTATGTTTGGGAAAATACATAAAGAAGGGGAAACTGCAATTTCACATTTCTTTCACTATTGTCTTAATATACCTTAAAAAATTGTTTACTATAATTATAAAACACTACATGAATGTTGTTTTTAAACAGCTGAAATAAAGTTGTCTCCTCCTCTCTCTCCTTCACCCTCTCTGTCGGCATCCACAACCCTAACGCGCTCTGACTCTGGTCACTATGGTAACGTTTGAACACGCCGTCAAAGAAAGATACAGATACTCCAAAAAAGAATAAAAAGTGCATGAATTTTAACTCACCATCAATGGGAACCCTGAGGTTGTTTCTCTGCAACAAGACGGTCCCATCTGGGGGTAATGTCTTCAGAAAGTTCATCAAAGTGACATTTAACTTTACTGGTCCTGGTTACTTCAAACTGCGTTTAACTCTATTAAAACGCTGATGGCGTTGTGCAGAAGAGTTGATCATGCTTTCAGAATATGCACGTCTGGAGCTTGCAGGAGCTGTGAAGCAGCGTTTATGCAGTCAAGAATCTTGGTTTGCATGTTGACCAAAAAAATGAAAGAAACTTTACTTTTGGCATTCTTGAGCCACTTGCATTACTACGCTTCTCTTTTTTGTCTCTGGTCAGGGATATTTGGATGAAAGCTTTTATAATTTCACCATATCTCCTCAGCGTTGAGGCACCCGTGGGGGGTGCACGGCTGCTGGTCACCGCCGAGAGAGAGAAAAGGTGATATAAGCTAAGCGCCAGGGCTTCGTCTACAACAAACTCACACATTATAAATAGTGATTATTAGTTGGGCTACCTGTATTTAACTCGCCTCCCTGCCGGTGTTCAGGCGTATGGAGGACCAAGTCTTCCATATCTGAAAATAAATACAGAAATAAATAAATGCTCAATAAATAAATAAGCATACAATTAATTGCCACCAAATTAATAAATGTAGGTAGAAATTAAAATATACAGTGAGACATAAATGTATATATCTCTTTTAATTAGCTTCTTTATTTATTCGCCTTTGTAATAATTATCTTATTTATTTATTGTCCGTTATAATCTTCAACTTTATTTATTAATTACTTATTTTTTTTAAGTATTTATTTATGTGTATGTTATAATATTTTTGTCTGTTTTATTCTTCCTTTGTATTTTTTTTTTACCCTATATATTTCTGTGATGCTATTTATTTCTGCCTGTCCTTTTTACATTTGTGCCTGTCCTTTTTACATTTCTGTATGCATTTCTGCCTCATTATGCAAATGAGGAGGGGCTGTGTCTTAAGGGCTCAACTTCTTCCCATTGGTTGGTTAGCATTTTACTGCATCGGTCAAATCTACACGGCTTTTCCCCGACATGAAGCATTGTTTAGTAATGTCAAACTCAGCAGGCAGACGTTCAGTGGCCGACCTCTTAAGGGAAGCTGCTAATAGACTGGAAGAATTAGAACGCTGTACGCAGGGTCCGAAATTAACACTCGCCAGACAGCAAATGCGAGTAAATTTCCCGTTTGGCGAGTGGATTTCAGAGGGCTAGCTGCCACATGGCGAGCAAATCTTTGTGACCGCGGTGAAGTTGGTTTGAAAGTTGGATATTGTACATTCAAGCTCCACGGAGTCAGCGGGATCTAGCTCACAGTTGAGCCGATTGAGGGACTCCAATTTCGGCCAGTGTCTCTCAGCTGCTCCCTCTTCCCACACGCGGTGGTGCAGTTAGGGACCGTCAAAAAACTTTAGAACCAAGCACTCTTGATAAACAAAAATAAAGAAATTCCTTATCTTGTGACCAGCTAAGATAAAACTAATATAAACTGATGCCAATAGATAAAATCTGTAAGGCACACTTGTTTTTATTCATTTTTAAGTTATTTTCAATTACAATATAATAATATAAAATTGAAAATAACTTAAAGTCCCTCAATCGGCTCAACCGTGAGCTAGATCCCGCTGACTCCGCGGAGCTTGAATGTCCAACATTCAACTTGAAACCAACTTCACTGCGGTGCTCGATCCAGCGTAAAGACGCAGCGTGAACCCAAGTGTTGCAGCTGAGGGGAAAATGTTGGATCGGCTTGATGAAACTCCGCCTCCTTCACAAATTAGACCAACATGGATAGAATAATGATAATCTGTAGTGTTTTTTTATTGCCTGGATGTGAATCTGATATATTCATATTGTGCCTTTTATAATCAACTACAATATTTTCTTATCAAGCAAGCTCTGCATAGGGCCCAATGTAATTCACCCAGCGCAATGGGAGACTCGTTTTGAGGAAATATGGTTGTAGCTCACTGTCTGCTTTGCTGTGGTTGCAGAGAGGTGTCTGCTTTATAGAATAAATCATCCGCCGATGAGTTATTGATCCGGAAAAGCCGAATCTGTGAATATCTTTCTAACTTTACTGAAGTCGCAAACAGCTATTTCCGGGTCACGTAAAGTGTGCCGATTAAATATTAAAATCAAATTCTGCCTTGCTGTCCGTTTTTCCATTTCGTGTTTTTGATCTGAGCTTAGAATTAAAATATGAAAAACCAATTCTTTTTTCGTTTTTGGTTTAACCATAAGAAACAAAAAACAAAATAACCAGTCCATTTTTTATTTTTTGTTTTTTTATTTGCAATTGAAAATAGAAAGAACGAATGATACACGGATTGGATAAGTAGGAAGCTATTTATTTATATTTCTTGAACTTCTCAGTCAGGTGGACACCAATGACAGCCAACACCATGATGATCAGACCGACCGAGACCACGACTTTCTTCACTCCACAAATGGAGACTCCAGAGAGCTCCTCTGCATCTGCAACGAGAAAGCATTCATTTATTACAAAACCACAGGACGGTACAATCCTAGTGTGACAACAGCAAACAGATATAGGAAGACGAGTAGTCTTTAACGGTTGAACAAAGCAAACACTAGTAGGGGGTCTGACTGTCTTTCTAAAGCTAGATTCCAGGTCTGACGCATACAGTCATAGGTGAGCCTACAGATGTGTGCGTAGTGGTGATAGCCTGAGTGGAAGCAGTGGGGTCAGTGGTGCAACAACCTGTTTTCAGAGGGGTATGCAGTCATATTACCCCCCCCCCCCCCCCCCCCCCACCAAACCCCAAACACACACACTATCACCAGTCCAAGTTTTTATTATTGGTTACATCTTATTAATTCATTGAATTACAAAATACAATATTGTTACAGACTTTTTTTATGTAACATATTCCAGAATGTGATCAGCTTAGTCAACAACAAAAAATTATATATATGAATCTAATAACATATTGTGTGATTAGGTAATGATGGTTTCTGAACAACAGTTTCTGAACAACAGTTTGTACTCTACATCATTCTGTCTCTCAGACTCGGGTTTCTTCATCCCCATTGCCACCATGTTTCATTCTGTTCTTCTTACTCAGTCTTAAGTAATACAGAATGAACAAAGTTGTTTCTCAGCTCAACTGTATTAATGTTCTCCAGAACCGCGTATAACTCCAGCCGACTATGCCACATCCAATGCGTCCCACACTCAAATTTGTCTTCTGGAAACATGGAATAAACATTCCTCTTGTAACAGAGTAGACGTACAACCCCCGAGATCCCAACATTTTCCCTAAAAATAATCATTCAAAGCGGACCAATTCTAAGATATTTTGGGTTATAAACTGGAAAGTCGACATTACTTCAGATACTTCTGCCTTGTCTTAAAGGAAAATGCTGTTTAAACTGTCTGCTAAACGAGCACAAGCTAGCAATTCAGAGACTGCTAGCAAAGCATTTATAGACCAGACCATTCTGCTTGCATTACGCAATATCGATATAGAAGTAATTCAAGAGGAAAATTAAAACCTATGGGAAGAAATTGCAGAGAAAATCTCAAAAGCTGTGTCACTAATTCAAGTCACTTTTGACGAACTCAAAAAAGATTGGTGATTATGAAGAAGGCCTGGAGAATCTAGACTAGCGTTTGGAAGTTATAGAAACCAGCTAAGCAGACCTTAACAACCAATTTAAGAAGTTATTGGCATAAACAGACGAATTGGAAAATAGGGGAAGACGATGTAACCTACGCATATTGGAAGTATCTGAAGGAATGGAGCAGGGGAAACCCACCAGATTCATCACTGACCGGTTATTTGACGTACTTGGCAGTCCCGGCAGTCTGGACAAGGCTTTGGTCCTTGACAGAGCTCACGGAGTGGCAGTGGTGGTACCTCTTAAGGGACAATGACTGCGGGCATTCAACGTGTGCATCCAGCGTCCGAAATTAACACTTGCCAGATGCCAAATGTGAGTAAATTTCCCGTTTGGCGAGTGAATTACAGAGGGCTAGCTGCCTAATGACGAGTAAATATTTGTACCAAATAAATTGTGTTTTTCAGTCATCATTTGGGTGGATTCTTCTTTATTGTTCAACAAACACACACATACGCAAACACTCACACATGGCGTGAGAACAACAGGATGTGGGCTGTGGATGTTCCGTTAACAACTCTTTCCATCCAAAGCTCAGTCTAAACCCGCCTTCTGCGGAGCTGGTTCAGCTTCTTTCGCAGCTTATTTCTGCTGCAGTTAACAGAGCAGCAGGAAAAGCGAGTTATGGTTTTTTGGTCTTAACCAGCAGTGAAAGTGGAAAGCAGAAGACAAGGGGGGAGAGCGACTCCCAGATGAACCCTTCATTCAGAACCAGTCATGGCTGCACGCTGGATCAGAAAACAGATCTGCTAACCAGATGCAGCCTAAAATGCCAATTAGTTTGTTTATAAGTTTCGTTGTTATTTATTCTGCATTCTTTAAACTATGTGTGCTGTGTTTCTGTACTTTAACACTCTTACTGCGCCCCCCCCCCCCCTCTCAGAGCCAGGTGCTTTTATCAGCAGCCAGCCTTCAAAACGTGAATCACTACGTTTAATGTCCTTCCACTAGTACAAAAATGTCCCAATTAAAATCAATAGGATAGTCAGTAGCTGCGTTTCATGCTCTTTTGCTTTTAACGACACAGAACGAGTGGTGCTTCGGTGGGCGTGGTGCCTTGCGCTTAAATTCAGGTGCGCAAAATTATGTTCCATGTAATTTAGGTGTAAAATCAGGGGCTTCAGCTCAGACCCATTATTCCTTCTCTTCCCTCTAAAGGAGCCCTTTACAGTCTTCATTTATGCATTTTCCCCACTGTTTATCCCTCGCAGGTAAAATCCAGCAGCTGGATCATGGGTAAAGATGCAGAGTGAACCCCTGTGTGCTTTAAGTGTTGCAGTTGAGGGGAAAATGTTGGACTGTATAGACTTGATGAAACTCCGCCTCATTCACCAATGAGACCAACATGGATAAACAACCCGTAGAATAATGATAATCTGTAGTGTTTTCATTGCCTGGACCTGAATCTGATAATTCATATTGTGTCTTTTATAATCAACTACAATATTTTCTTATCAAAGTCAGGAAACAAAGATTTCTCTTCCAGGATGCAGTCAGCAACGCCCCCAGCCAAGGCCCCTGAAAATTAACATAATCTCACTCTTAACGTTTGATAAAAGTTGAGAGGTCTGGTCAGGATTAATATTTTGGCCGATTGGTTTTCACATCTACCGGCCAACTTGGCCGATGAATCAGGAAGTTAATTTCGGACACTGTGCGCATCCATTTTTACCAGGGGAAGGAGCAAGTACAACAACTGGCCAGACAGAAAGGCAAGTTGGAGGTTCAAGTGGAGCAGATTTTAATCTTTCCTGACCACACTGTCGACCTGTCCAGCTGCCGAGCTGCCATTAACGGAGTAAAGAAGCTTTTACAGAAAAAAAAACGGAGTTCAATATGGTCTTATTTATCCTCCCCATCTTCAGATCTCCTTCAACAGCAAAACAAAGGTGTTTGATTCTCCTGAGACGGCAAAAAACGTACGTTACTTGATACCCCTGGACTTTTATGTTAAAACACTACCAATTTTTGAATGGGGGGCTTTTGGTTTGGTCTCTGCTTGTTTTTGTTTAGCTGTTGGTTTTCTGGCTTGACTGAAAAACTTTGAGGGATACTTCCTGCATATACAGACTGACACATACAGAGGGTGAATTTATTTTTGTTCCTGGGGAAGCTAAGTGGATTGTAACGTCAGTAGAATGTGTGTCAATCGTGTGTAACAAAAGTAATTTCCCTCTGGGTTTATTAAAGTATGTACTGCACCACCCGTGTATGAGAGATTAAATAAACGCACCTTATTTTGTTGTTATTTTAGGCATTTGTTTTTGTCTTTTTAAATTGAAACATATATTTGATGTTGTGAGTTTTCTACACTTTTGGCTAAATTTATAGTTTAGACATATTTTTTCTTTATTGTATGGAACTGTGGTGGAGGTTATGGTGAATGGGGATCTTGTGTTTGTCAGTTGGGGACAACACTGGATATGAAGGGTTGGGTGGGTGCACGTCTTTTTTGTTGCTTTGTGTGTTTTCACTGTTCGCTTTTTGTTGTTGTTTTTTTTTTTGATTGTGGCTAAAATTGGGTACACCAAAGACAAGACTAATCAACATGATTTGGACAATTCTTTCTTTTGTCTCTTCTTCAGAAAATGCCGCATTTGGAAATGATAGAAAAAATGTGTACGCAGGATATTAAACTGTTCCATAAGCTGTGCAAATGATGTGAATGTCCCATCAATGAAAAGGCGTTTAACTTTACCCAATCCATTTTTAAAAGCAGAATCAGACATAGAAGGAATATGAGTTTTGATTGACTTATATAATGTAGCCCAAATGTTTTCCTACACTGCATCCAGATTCTCAGAGTTATACAGCAGAAGGTTGCATTTATAGGTAGATACTTCTAAAGGGAGAATAGAGGTCAACAAAGCAGGTAGACTAGCCTTGCCACAATTAGATGACTCAGTCTGAAGCCAAGCTGGGGTTTCTGTAGAAAAGTCATTGATCCAATATAGCATGTTTGGTATATTTGCTTCTGAGTAATAAGACTGGAAATTTGGCAGACCCAAGCCGCCCACTGGTCTAGGTCTCTGCATAAAATATTTACATATTCTGGGAGATTTACCATTCCAAAAAAAGTAGAAACATATTTACCTAGTGTTTCAAAGAAATTATTTGAGACAATAGTTAAATAGTGGTTAAAGAAATACTTTGAGACACTAGGTCTCACAGAAATAAGTAAGGAAGGAAGTAAGAAGTAAGAAATAAATAATTTTCAGCACAAACAGGAAAGAAAGTCAGACAGTCAAAGTCCATACATTGACTTTTGTTGTTGGACCGTGACAAAATCCAAAAAAGTTTAAAGGGTAAAAATTACTTTTGCAAGGCTCTGTGTCTATCATTTCGTAAGCCTCAGACTTACCAGCATGCGGCAGACAAAGGGGATCAGTCGCTGTCTTTTTCTCTGACCAGCTGACCCGGTTGCTATGATTACAGATGATTGATAAATTAGACAGGCAGACATGGAGAGAAGCACCGGATTTAGTTGCCTTTGACTTCTCTCCTCCCTCCTGATAGCAGGTTTTGGTGGTACATCTGAAAGTGCTGCTGATGTTCGAGTCCTCTGTGATGCATGTCACTGTGAGGTTACAGGAGGAAGAGGCGCTGGACACGGAGTCAACGACCAGATCGACTGGACTAACTGGATCTGAGGAGGGAGAGTCAGGGCAGAAAAAGAAGATCAGTGGCAGATTTTGGTTTGGGTCAAACGGGCAGAAGCCCAGGGAGGCAGTAGAAAGGGGGCGCAGAAGCAGGGCTGGCCTAAGCTTGTAGTCTTACCCTCTTTCTTATGAGAACATCATGACCACTAACAGTGTTTCAACACAGATATGGTAACATCCTGGAGTGGATGCAAGTTTAATTGGCTGAGCTTAAATAGCAATCAAAAATAGTAAATTATTTGCTGAGAGGTTTTTGTGAACAAACTGAACTAAAACACAAAGAAAAAATAAAACTGTTCACTGAAGTGCTGTGTGAAACAAAATGGTTTAGAGGCCCTAAGCCACAGGTGTCAAAGTCCAGTCCTCAAGGGCCGGTGTCCTGCAACTTTTAGATGTGTCCCTGGTCCAACACACCTGAGTCAAATAATCAGGTAATTAGCAGGACTCTGAAGAACCTGACTGCATACCGAGAAGCTAATTGTGCCATTTGATTCAGGTGTGTGGGACCAGGGAAACCTCTAAAAGTTTCAGGACACCAGCCTCGAGGACTTGAGCTTGACACCACTGGCTAAGCAGTGGCTTAGTATGTTTAGGCTTCAGGCCATCTACGCACTGAATAGGAAATATGTCTGTCAGTTGCTCCTTGAACAGGTTTTCTATTGCTTTTATTCTTTTAGTCAGTGGAGAGTTTGCATCTCTACTTGCTCCTGACTACTGAGACTATTTTAGGTTCTTTGTGGAGAGCTGAAATCCATTTTATTCATTTCCTGCATTTCAAAGGGGTGGGGCTCACCCAGGGTGCCATTCATGTAAGAACTGCCACTATAGAGGATGCATTTTTTTTCTTACAAAATATGTTAAAAATCCAGTAAATAGCAACCCTACCTTGAATCGTGACGTTGTACTCATTCAGTGTTTGCTCTGAAGCTGCTATTACGACTGCCGTATAAAGTCCACTGTCAGATTTTTGGAGGTTCTTTAATTTTATAGAGTGTTTTTTTTCTGAAAAGTCAATTCTTCCAGCGTAAACCCCATGGACCTTTGATTCTCCGTTTGAAAAGAAAGACACCAACACATCTTCTGTGACAAATTTCCATAAAAAGATGTGAAAATCTTTGGGCACATCCGCTTCTGAGACATTAAGAAAGACATCACCACCTGTCTTCACAAGCACAGCAGTCGAAGCATCGATTGCTGTGAGATAAATACACACAATAAGATACAGTTAGGACTGTGCGTTTTATGAACTTAAATATCACACATTTTAGAAGTCTTTGAAAAGCCACGTCACATTTACATTTTTAATTCATAAATATGCATCGTGAAATTTTTCAGTTTGTTTAATTCATCTAAAGTTGCTATAAACTGTCTTTTCCTCTAAAAAAAAAAATCTAAAATAATTTTACATTAGTTTACACCGCTGAAACACCAAATCTTATAACAGTAAAATTAATAAAAAAAAAAATTCACTTGTCAACCTCACCCATACTTAGTTTGTTATATAAATGTTAGATAGTTGTTGTTTTATTCTAACTTTAGTTTAACCACAATTTAAATGCATTTCAACATTTCCTACCTGGTGCCTTCATGATGATAATCAGCAGAGTCACAATCAGAAACAAAGACATCATGAACTCTTTCATTGTTAATCTTTTACTCTCTGGCAGTAATATGTTGAGCAGGAAATAACAGCCCCCTACAAAATGAGAGAGAGGTGTCACCTAAGAGCAATAAGCTCTTCCTGCTCAAAACCACAGCTATGTCCTGACTGAGCACTGGTGGTAAAAGATTATTTTTAAACCACTCACCTTTATATTCTGGTCTGAAATGCTGCTGCTTGCCTTTGTCCAAAGTGTACCATTTGGTTTTTTGCTCTCTTTGGAACATATTTCCAGGTCACTAAACTGGATCTCCACAACAGGAAGAACCAATGTTGGTAGAATTTACATTTTCCTTTAATGTGTGGCTCCTAAAGACTTAAAACAAACAAACAGACAAACAAAAAAAGACAGAAACGTCATTCAATGTTTCACCTACTGCAACATCACAATATTGGAGACGGGATACACTAGCCATCTAAACTATCTGAATCTGCTATTTAACCAGGATTATACGTAACCTGACTCTCGCCAGATGGATGTCGCTCCGCCTAGCTCCACTCACATCCATCTGCGACCTCTCCATAGGTAGAGTCGTCTGCATTGTTCATGGCTTTGCAGCAATCCCTCATACTGAGCAAGCATGAAGCGAAAGATAAACCACCTATTAGCGGGAAGGAAAAACCTCCAGCAGAACCGGGCTCAGTATGAACGGTCATCTGCCTCGACCGACTGGGGGTTACAGAAGACAGAGCAGAGACACAACACGAGAGACAAATAAGTACAGAAGCACACATTGATCCAGTAATCTGTTCTACATTAGATGGTAATAGCGGGTGATCTGTCTTCTCTGGATGATCAGGTTTTGAGTGAAAAGAAAGTTGTTGGAAAAAATAGAGTATCACGTAGTGTAATCACTGGTATTCCACTCAAGGAAGATTTAGAAAAACTTAAAAGAAATATACAAGGTGGTGAAGTGCGTAGGTTAAAAAGATTGTTAAAATCTGTGGATTGGGAAAAAATAGAGAGTCTCTCGGAACTTCTGTTGTTTCAAGGTGGCGTTCTTCCTGATAAGGTAAAGATTGGCTTCATGAGTTTTTCTGTTAGGCCTTATATACCTCCTCCGTTGCGTTAAAAAACACATTACCTTATGTATTTTTTTTAAAAGGATAATAAAAGTTCAACAACATTGGAAATGCCAGATAATGATGCAAATGTGTAGACTCCAGTTTACAGTTCAACAGTCAGATGGCAACACAAATAAAGCTGTTGCAAAACCTGGTGGACCTGTAGCAGGTGCTGCAAAACCTTTTCCCAGTGGGCAGCAGGGAGAACATTCCATGGTGGGGTTGTGAGGGGTCTCTGATGATGTTATTGGCTCAGGACAGGCAGCGCTGGGACGAAATGTCTTTAATGGAGGGTAGGGTACCCCGATGATCCCTTCTGCTGTCATCATCACTCTCCTCAGGTTCCTCAATCAGAGGTGATGCAGCATCCACACCACACAGACAAACAGCTGGTCACAATGCTCTCTATGGTGCTGCTGTAGAAGGTCGTGAGGATGGGCGGGGGCAGGTGGGCTCTCCTCATCTTCCGCAGTAAGTGCAAGAGCTTTTGTGCCCTCTTCGCCAGTGACATGGTGTTCACAGACCAGCTGAGGTTGTGTGTTATGTGCACCCCGAGGAATTTATTGCTGCTGACCACCTCCACAGCTGAGCTGTTAATGAGAAGTGGAGCATGGCGAGGCCATTTCTTCCTGAAGTCCACGATGATCTCCTTCGTTTTCTCCATGTTCAGGATCAGTCCTGGTCCTGGTCGTTGTCTTCTTTCGATGTGATTGGTGGTGAACCTAGGGACATAGTTGTGTGTCATCAGGGTGAACAGCAGGGGGCTCAGGACACAGCCCTGAAGAAAGCCTGTGCTGAGGGTGATGACATCAGAGGTATTCTGTCCGATCCGGACCAACTGAGGTCTGTTGGTGATGAAGTCTATCAGGCAGTTGCGAAGAGGTGTGCTGAAGCCCAGATGTTCCAGTTTTGATGGTGTTGAACACTGAACTGAAGTCCAGGAACATGCTCAAGGGGGCGGGGAGTGGGTGGGCTTGGAACCCGTTAATAACTGCTTGCAGTTCTAGTTTCTTTTTGTATTTCCTTTTTGTCTTTTTCTTACCTACTCCTTTTGATCCATGGTATAACGAGGACACACTGTATATATATGATGCACCTCGTTCTACTTGACACCTTCTTCTTATGATTACTGAGCCGATGTGGCATGAGAATTTCTCCAATGTGAGATCAATAAAGCCTATCTTATCTTATCTTAAAGTAGGTGGAGAATAGTCATCTTCAGAATCAGCCAACGGTTGTTCTAAATATAAGAGGTCCTTATCGTATCATAATATGTTCATCCACAAATGGATAATTCTCTTCTTCATCTGATAAATCTTCAACCTCAGAGTTGTCTACAATTGCCATAAGCAGTTGTTCTGCTTTTGACAATGTAAGTTTCCCTGTAATGATAAAATCAACCCTCAAATTCAGATCAAAATCTAGACCAGTTAGGCCGGAGTACCTGGAGAGAACCCATGCATGCACAAGGAGAACATGCAAACTCCATGCAAAAAGAAATTGCTTATTGCTCCATTAAATGTTTTAAAACATCCAAGAAAATCTGTCTGAATACTGCTTGTGTTTGGTAAATTAGCACTAATTGGGTCAGACGTGAATTTCATTAATTCAGTTTAGTTTCAAAGTAATTTCAATTAATTCTTCATGAGTCATGCTTTGTGCAGACTGGAGCGGATCTAAGTCTTATTGTCATTGAAGAGTTTGTTTCCAAAAATGTTTTTTTATTTGATGGACATCCAGATCTAGGAGAGGCTTACACTGATTCTAAAGAAACTACAAAAGTCATACAGCTGAGTTTATACTGTGATAAAACACTGTTTTACAAAGAAGATGCTATATGATACTGAGACTTCAAACAGGCTTCGCAGATTAACAATTAAAGGCAAAGTCATTAAAAATAAATGTTTTTAAATCTGTTATTTTTTTCTTTCTCATTAATGTCCAGCCATTGTCTACTGCCTTGGCTCTCAGGTGTTTTTACTTTTTTGTTGTTGGCGTCATAAGGGGCTGGTATATTCAACAACAAAGTAAATTAATGTATGTAATAAATCAGAGTTGCATTATCAGCTGAAATATTCTTTCAGCCCGTGTGGTTTTAGTGTTTAGGTTTAGCTGCTTTTGCCGTTCATTCAAAACAGATTTTAGCATCTGATCTCTTTAGAGCCCAGTTATTTTTATGTTGCTTTATATTATTTTAATACAAGACTGTGTCTGTGTATTGTTTTCGTTGTTCTTTTCAACTTGTTTAATTATACAACACTTTGGTCATCAGATAGCCGTTTAAAGTGTAGGAAGTTGGAGTGGCTCAAACATGGCATTAAAGCGCCATCTGCTGGGTCAGTCAAGACAGGACACCAAATGGTGAGGAAGTGTTTTGATTTACATTTTACAAACCAACCAGATTATTATTGATAACGATGTCTTTTATATTTTTATCTGTTTTTAGATTTTATTAATAATCCTGCATGTCTGTTATATTGTAGCTAAAATAATTTTGATGTTCTTCTTCTCCCTCAGCACCAGGAATCTGCTGCCCTAACCCTAACATTATCATTCAAGCTGATAATACATACAAGTAATCCATCAATTTTCTTGTTCTTTTTTAGAAGTCAAACGTTGGAGGCAAAGGTAGCGATCCTTATATGTTCTTCTTTCAGGAATATCCCTTCTCCTCCTGGAGAATGGATCCTGAAGTGGGATTTCGGTCAGTCCTGACCAGAATCAGAATCAGAAACAAGTTTATTGCCACGTAGGTTTTCACTTACAAGGAATTTGACTTTATGTTGATGGTGCAGACAAAATAGAGATATATACAGAGTCTAGAGCTATATACACGGTAGACTAGGGCTGGACGATAATTCAATAACAATATATATTGATCGATAGACGTGTGGCGCGATAGGAAAAAATAGGGTCGATAAAACTTTGATAAAGAGTTTTCCTTCCTTCCTTTCAGCCTATCATATTAGTTGATGCTACAGTCCTTACTTCCTCTCGACCAATCGTAATTGCGGACCCAGGCACGCGTGACTCCGCGTCATCTTCTGGAGGTTCTTCCAAAACGAAGCAGGTACAGCAGCTAAACTGGGCTCCCTTTTTTGTGATAAAATGAAAAAGCGTCCAAGCGGCATAAGGACATCACGCATGCAGTAAAATGCTTCATAGTGATGGACAAGCTGCTGTTGTCTGCTGCTGAAAAACCTGTCTTCAAACAACTCGCCACTCTTGATCCGCGATATAAAGTTCCGGGACACAAGTATTTCTCTAACAGCGCTCCCTAAATTGAGCAACTAATGCAGGGAATCAGTGCAAAATGAGCTGCAATCTGCGTCCTCCCACGCATCAACCTCAGACCTCAGCCCTGCATCAGCCTCTCAATTATGAAACCTGAAAAGTAACTAGTGTACTATTCCCACCTAAATAGGCTATTTTATTTATTTATTTATTTGGTATATTTATTTTGGTAATTTTACTGGTCACTTTAGTTTATTCTTTGTCAGTATTTAATAACATAACTCAAGTCTCTTAAGTTATTTTTCTTTAAAAAAATTCTGTTATGGTTAAAAAAGTTGGTTAAATAAATAATTAATTGGAATTCTGTGTTTGTGTTCTTTATTAAAATTAAATAATTTAGCAATATCATAAAATGTCCAGGCAGAGCTGCACATAAAATATGGTTTTAAATATTTTCAACAATTATCGATATCGATCAATATGCATTTTTTTTTTATCGATAAGCTTTTTTTCTATATCTTCCAGCCCTAGTAGACTGTGTCTTAATGTAACGCAGAGGGTCTGGAGTCTACGTTGGTGTAGCTTGTAAGTCCTGAGCGGGGGAGAGAGAGACAGTGTCCAAGGTCACAAGCGGCTCTTGGCCTTGTTCATAAGGCTGGTAGCGGATGGGAAAAAACTGTTCTTGTGCTGTGAGGTTGTGGTCCTGATGGACCGCAGCTTCCTGCCAGAGGGAAGTGACTGAAATAGTCTGTGACTGGGGTGCAAGGGATCAGCCACAATTTTCCCTGCACGCCTCACAGTCCTGGAGGCGTACAGGTCCTGGAGAGATGGAAGATTGCAGCCAATCACCTTCTCTGCAGACCGGATGACACGCTGCAGTCTGCTCTGGTCCTTAGCGGTGGCACCAGCGTACCAGATGGTGATGGAGGAGGTGAGGATGGACTCAATGATGGAGGAGTAGAAGTGCACCATCATTGTCCTTGGCAGGTTGAATTTCTTCAGCTGCCTTCTTCAGGAAGTACATCCTCTGCTGGGCTTTCTTGGTGAGGGAGTTGATGTTCAGCTCCCACTTTAGGTCCTGGGAGATGATAGTTCCCAGGAAGCAGGAAGACTCCACAGTGTCAATGGTGGAGTCACAGAGGGTGATGGGGGTAGCTGGGGCTGAGTTCTTCCTGAAGTCCACAACCATCTCCACTGTTTTTACAGCGTTGAGCTCCAGGTTCTTCTCCCTGCACCAGGTCACCAGATGGTCAGCCTCCCACCTGTAGGCGGACTCGTCACCATCAGAGATGAGTCTGATGAGAGTGGTGTCGTCCACGAACTTCAGGAGCTGGACAGACTGATGACTGGAGGTGCAGCTGTTGGTGTACAGGGAGAAGAGCAGAGGAGAAAGAACACAGCCCTGGGGGGAACCAGTGCTGATGAGCTGTGAGTCAGAGTCATGTTTTCCCAGCTTCACCTGCTGCTTCCTGTCAGACAGAAAGTCTGTGATCCACCTGCAGGTGGAGTCGGCACATTCAGCTGGGAGAGCTTCTCCTGAAGCGGAGCTGGGATGATGGTATTGAAGGCAGAGCTGAAATCCACCAACAGGATCCTGGCGTAGGCTCCTGCAGAGTCTAGGTGCTGGAGGATGTGGTGAAGGGCCAGGTTGACCTGTTGGCTCTGTAGGCAAACTGTAGGGGGTCCAGGAGGGGATCAGTGATTTCTTTAAGGTGTGAAAGCACAAGGCGCTCAAAGGACTTCATAACCACAGAGGTCAGAGCGACGGTCTAAAGTCATTAAGTCCTGTGGTCCTTGGCTTCTTGGGAACAGGGATGATAGTGGAGGATTTAAGGCAGGCTGGCACGTGACATGATGCCAGTGAGGTGTTAAAAATGTCTGTGAACACTGGAGACAGCTGGTCAGCAGTGCTTCAAGGTGGATGGAGAGACAGAGTCTGGTCCAGCAGCATTCCTGGGGTTCTGTCTCCTGAAGGGTTAAACGGTCTCCTTCCAGTGGGACATGTCTGAAAAATGTCTGGAAAAAAGATCAAAGAGGCGATTCCTGAATTAATTCAGCTCTTTCTTCACTGCAGCAGAGCAGATCCAGACCCTCACAGAGCTCTGATCTCTTTATCCTTTTCCTCCTGGCATAACTTTGTCTTTGGCAAACCTGGTTAATTATTATCTTTATTTGTCATCAGAGCTTTATATTAGAACAGCGCAACTAAACTCACCTCAGAGGCACTTCGCCTCTTTATCGCTTATTGTTTTCTTCTTCATTTTTTATCTGTTAAAATCTATATCTAAGTCAACAGGTGGTTTTGGTGAAACAGTACCATTATCTCAGTGTTTCCCACTAGTCTTCCCGACAAATAGGGGAAACGTGAGTTAGTTTTTATGCTCCCTGAAAACCTCAGATGGCTATAATCTGTTATTGCCTTTAAATATGAACCAGAAAACAATATTCACTGCAGTTTTGCTATAAAAACAATGCTTATATTTTCAGTTTGTCAGATCTTCACTATCCTGATGTTATTAACATGTATGTAGTTTCTTTTTTTGATTCCATTAATTACATGTATTTCTCACCTTTGAATTTTTACCATTGTAATGGCTTTTACCTTGTTAATTCTTTTGTTTATTTACGACACTGTACAAATAAACTTGCTTGGTCTTTTAAGATTGAATTTGACAGTTACACTACTTTTTTAAATCTTTTTCATCTCTTTTACAATCATTTTCTACAGTCCTATCATTTTGATGTGAAAGATTGTTGTGCTGAGGACATATGTCTAGTTCTTTTCATGTTTTTACATTTTGTTTTCCAAGTCTAAACAATATTTTATGTCTTGAGACAAAAACTAAAAAAACAAACAACTGACTTAGGAACAGTTTCTTCATACAAGCCATCATGTTTCAGCTAGTCTGACAAACATTTAGGAAAATCTTAAGGTGTTTAAGATACAATGGACATTTATAAAACTTTACGTTTACATAAAATAAAGCCCCTTTTAGGCAAAAAGATCTCTGAAAGGATTCCCAAAAGGAGCGGTGGTCTAGTAGGTCAGAGAGCGCTTAAAGAATCCCCAAAGGTCAGAGCTGTAGCAAGTATTTATGTTTATTGGTTATTTTAAGAGTGCTGGAATCCTGTATGTCCAACGCGTATCCCCGATATAATAGCTTCTTCCTTGTAAATTTTATGTTTTCTAAATTCCCCAACTTGCTTTTGGATACTTTAGTACAATCTAGCATTTTCTGCTTTATCCCATTGTTCTTGCCCTTTCTTCTTAATGTATACTTTAAATACACTCTTAACTACTTGTTTTAACATTCAAATACACAATATTCTTTTTTGCTGCACTTTTAGTAAAAATTGTCAGCCAACTAATTTCCTACGATTCCAATATAGACAGGAATACATACTAGTTTGACCTCTGATCCATCATTTGTAATCCTGAAAAGTGAGTTAAATCTAATATTTCTTGCATTGATTCTGAATTTACCTCTTGAATACTTGTTAATGCGCTACTTGAGTGTGAACAAATTATAACCTTTTCTCTAACTTCTTTGATCAAATGCAATATCTGATATATTTAAGGGCGCGGACATTCAACAGTCTTAAACCTCCTCCTATGTTTTGTATAAAACAGGTCGTCGGCACAGGGCGGGATCTCTGCGTAGCTGCTGAGCTCAGCCAATAGGCTGAGTCCGTTGCAGTTACAGTCAGCCAATGGGCTTTCAGCAAACACTTTCAGCTGTGACGTGCCATTCGCTTCAAGCCGAAGTCCGGGAAAACTACTGACAACAGAAACAGCCTCACAGGATCAAGCGCCGGTGAGTTCTTTAATTTCTGTTATATCGGTATTATTTCGGTCCGTGGTGTGATCGGGAAACGTCAGCGAACCTGTCGCTTTAGTTAGTTGTTAGTTTAGTTAGTTTAGACTGAAGGCCGGCACCCACCCCACGAGAAGCCGTGTTCTCGCTCCTGCAGCGAATTAAATCATTTTGTTCTTACGGCCCTTTCTTGCGCGGCTCACCGCAAAGAAGAAAAAAGAAAAAAGGACGGGGGTCCTCATTGCTTGTTCTCGACGTCCAGGTGAAGGCGACGGCCCCGACTGGATGACAGGGACATAGCAGTCATGAAAATATGGCAGGCGGTTTTAACATAAAATCGACTTCACCTCACTGACATTCCAAATATCTGAAATAGATTTTTGACTGGACATACCGTAATAGTTAATTAAGATATTCAATATTAAACAGCTTTTAAATCCCCGCCATGTTGCTACTAAACATGTGGAGGGCGTGACCAGAGTCCCGAACCACTTTAGCCGTGCCGACCTGCCCAACCGCGGGATTCATTTTCCTTCAGCTAACCAGACTTTCGCTGTGGCGTTACGTTGTTCCGGACAGTCCTGTTAAATAGTGACAACGGAGACAGTTTAGCAGAACCAAGTGCCGGTAAGTTCTTTAATCTCTGTTATATCGCTATTATTACGGTCTGTGGTGAGATCGGGAAACGTCAGCGAACCTGTCGCGCTGAAGTTAGTTAAATAACTATAAGTATTCCTGATTCTGCTTCCCTCGGAGGAAACCAGGTACCCACTCCCCCAGAAGTCGACACATTATTTTGTTCTCGCTGCCGCAATGATGAAATCATTTAGTTCTTAAAGCCTTTCTCGCGGGGCTCACCGCAAATAGGAAAAGGTGCTGGTGGTGATAGGGTTGCTCACCGTTTCTCAGGACGGGGCTACAGCCGTGAAAAGTCCACGTTGATATGGCGGGCTGTTTTAACATAAAATCGGTTTCACTTTACTTACATTGCAGGTATCAAATAGATTTAATAGACACGTTAGTTAATGAAGATATCTGTATTTATATTTTCAATAGGGAAAATTTACATTTTAGATTTCTCTAATTACATTCCAACTTGTCCAATTGACGTCAAATGTAGCTACATCAGTCTGTATAGGGGCTCTAAATTAAGGTATCTTCAATACATTACTGATGTAGCGCTTTGCTGGTATTTCAAACCAGATCTAACACTCTGGGTTCCTTCTAATTTATTGTGGACCCAACGAGAATTTAAAGTTCCTCTGACCAAACCCTTGTTTTATTCACAACCCTTTAACTATAGCATTAAGCCCTATCAGTGTTTCTGTAATGATTTTAGGAAGGGGATGAACCCGGTAATTAGCCAGACACTTAATCTATGCTTTAACAGGATTTATTGACATGATGATGTTGTGAGTGGAGCAGGCAGGTATACAGAAAATAGTCTGGGCAGGGTACAGAGCAAACATCCAGGCAAAACATCTGAGAAAAAACTCCCCAAAAAAACTTCAACCCCAAAATATTCTCTTTATGTTTTATGGCTGGATGACAATTAGAAATTAAACAGATTTCTACTCGTGGTACTCTTTAATCAGTCTTTGTCCAATAGTGGCTGTCTTTGATCTATTAAACCCATATTAAACAGTCCAAACACATATGGGTATTAAACCTTCCTACGAATAAACACAGCAACTTATATTTTAAGTGGGTGGGCCCATTAAAGGATATAACATGAAATAAAGCCGGTACAATATGAAACCAACCCCCGTTGCAGGCCTGATCCTGCGCTGACTCACCCCTGGTCCTGGGTCCACATTAGTGGGCTGGAATAAGGTCCTTCAGGCTGGCCCTTGGAGCACATGTGGAGGAGGAAAACACAACCAAAGGATGGATGGAAAATCCGAGAAAAACCCCAAAGGCTCCTCTGCAGTCCGTCCATAAAACGACAGGTCCAAAACAGGAAAACACACCTTCCATGCCAGGCACAGGCAGAGAAAGAAAAACGCACAGCTGATCCTCTGCAGTCTGTCTCTCCCTGTAGACGGGCTCACAGCTGAACCACAGAAACACGTAAGGTGTGCTGGTTCAGTCTGTCTCGTAGCTTTTTCTTTCCTCAAACAGTACACCAGTAAGTTGTTGCACTTTGCAAATCAACTCCCCACTCTCTAGAACTTTTTCGCGCGCCTCCCCAGGCTCTATCTCCCGCGCTCCTCCCCAGTCTCTTTTTCCCGCGCTTCTCTCCCCAAGTCCCGCCCCTCGAAAAATCCTAATACAGGAAAAAGTAATCACCCAATGAGAATTGTTGTAGGCGTTACATCTAAAAGTTTGTTTGCCAAGTTAGTCTGCCATTCCAAAAAAAAAAAAAAAAAAAAAAAAAAAAAAATATA
>NC_046366.1:30055291-30067791 GCF_011125445.2 Fundulus heteroclitus | reverse complement strand
TTTAATTCATCTGGAAAACCTGTTGTTGCTTCCCGCCCCCCACCAGAGGTAGAGCGGGGATGAAAACCGAAGATTATCATAAAAAGTTTGTGACTGAGAAGTTTGTAACATGATGATGTGACTTTAAACATCTCAAGTTGGTGTTTATTAAACCCTCTAGACAGAATAAGAAGTTAAACTTAAATGCTTGTGACAAAATGTCAGCTTGTACCCACGTATCCATAAGGGATAGTGGGGTAGCCTTTCTCCACCAGTGACTGGGTGGAATGTGAGGGTGCACCCTGAGCAGTTCCCCGGTCCATCACTGGGATGTTTAACATCTTATTGGATCTATCTTCTGATATTTTATTTTTTAGGGTCCAAAGACTACTGTGTTGCTGTCGTCGTTGTGCTTGTCGTCGTGGCTGCTGTCGTTGTGGCTGTCGTTGTGGCTGTCGTTGTGGCTGCTGTCGTTGTGGCTGTCGTTGTGGCTGTCGTTGTGGCTGCTGTCGTTGCTGTGCTATGGTTAATTCAAAAGATGGTAAGTCCAGATATGTAATACATCATAAATATAAATATTACCTTATTCTAACTATCCACAACCTGAGTAGGTTTGATGTTTAGGTTTAACTGTCTTTGCTGTTGAATAACATTTAACATCTTAAAACAGATCTGACCACAGAGATGTTTAAGAAAAGTCAGTAATTTCAGTCTTTTTCATATGTGTTGATTAAAACTAGTCCAACCCCCAAAATAATTACATTTTATTGCAGGTTTTTTATGTTCCAACCTTAGTTAAATGTAGAGAGCCATAATGACATTTACTGAATTAGGAAACAGTTTCACCAAGTCTTTGATTTCCATTTAAAAAAACATCAAGCTTATTAGTTGACTGTTTTTTTTTAAAATATTTCATAAACTACTTTATGTAACTAAAGGGATTTTTAATGTTTTGCCTCTCCCTCAGCATCAGACGCTCAGAGTAAATCTGTTATCATTAATACTGACTTATGTATACTTTGACATTTTTTTCCCCAGTTCCCCTCTTCACCTGTCTCCCGAGGCTACCAACTTGTTGCCAATGCAATTTTGCAACCTTTTCAGCAACCTGTCCATGGCAGGATTGGTCAGCAAATTGCTCTCACCTCCATCTGTCCCTCAAGTTCTGAGCATATTACCATATCTATTGGTAGTCCCACATCCCAATGAATAACGTTTATATCTTCAGAAAAGTTGCCTACTGTACCTTTAATCAGAATGTTATTTTTTGCTATTCTATCCATTGATAAAGAACACAGTTTAGGATTAAATATGGTTACTGTGTGCAATTTGGTGATAAAGAATCACGCTTTTTTTATGTAAATACTTTCCTAATGAAGTCTATTTTGAATGCATTTATTTTTTTAAGAGGAAGCGTGAGCTTGTTTACCTAATGAATGTAAACAAGCTCAGCTATCTATGATCCATGTCTCAGGACCATTGGTAAAGGGGTGGAATTAGGGATGCATATTTATCGTATTGAGAAATTCCAATACATCTGTAAATCTCCCAAAACTGCAGGTTTAAAGCTATAGTTGGTAATCCTGTTCAGAAACACTTTTGTTATACTGGGTAAAACGGTCCTTCTATCCTGAGAGTAGTAAATGCAATTGTAATCTGAAAATGGACCAAAAAAATTTTGATCTTTGTGAGAGTTGCAGGCCTGTAAAGAACAATCTCTGCCAGCTGTCCAGATGCTCTAGGTCTGCTGAAGCATTCAGAGTTCCCTTCACTGGAACTAAGGGACCAAGTCCTGCTCCTGAAAACAACCCAAAACCAGAACCATTCCTCCTTCAGACTGTACACCTTCCACAATGCAGACAAGTGCTGTTCTCATTGCAATCGCCAAACCCAGCCTCATCCATCAGGTTGCCAGATGGAGAAATGGGATTTGTTGCTCCAGAGAATTAGCGTCTTTGGCTCCAGAGTCCAGTGGCGGTGTGGTCTACACCACCGAACACTTTGTGTTGCAGTTGGTGACGTATGGCTTTGCTGCAGCTCGATTATGGAAATCCTTTCTTTGAAGCTCTCTACTCTTCTAGAGGTAGCATGAAGTCCACATGAAGTCTCGAGGGTTTTAGACTCTGCAGAAAGTTGACAACCTCTTCCTCACACCTGCTGTTTATTTTTAGTGGATTTACTGGAGCTAGCACATGTAGTTTGTGATGTCCCATCCTTGTTTGTCCTGGCTGAAGAGGCCTCAAGTCGTGCCATACAGTAAATTAGATGTTAGACATACGTCTACTACATCAGGGCTCATCTGTTTAGTGGCGTCTCTCTTCTTGATGGAACCACTAGCAGAGCGACTTCTGCCATTATCTGTGTGTATTTTCTCTTTTTTCAAGTGTTTGCCTCCCTAAAGATTGCTGCTGTTGTTTTTCGTCAAACTTAAAGGAGCAGTAAGCCAAATTTCATTATTTTAGATTAAACTAAAGGTACCTGTTCAGATGGGCTATTGTTAAACATCACACACCATCTCTCTGTGTTCTCCAATATCTTGTTTACGTAGTCACCCATTTGGTGGGTAGCAGGCTGAAAAGTTTGGGAACCCCTGTTAATGTATTTATTTTTATCTCTGGTACCATTTGGAGGCACATTGAGTATGTTGTAAATTGTATGTATTATCACTTTACTTTGCACTATACTGACTTACATTCATGACCTGCTGTCAGCATTTTGTTTAAAAACTTTGTTTGCAAACAAGTGCAATTGGAATATGTTATTTTTTTCTGTTTATTTTTTACAATGTAAGGAACTTGCTATATAAATAAAATTGTTTTTAACTTTTGCTTGGTTATAATGTTATTTAAAATGCTAGAATTTATCTTCGACTGTATTTGTCTGTCTGATTGCTTCATTTCACAAATCACATATTCTGATCATATTCTGATCAGTTACATATCAGAATAAATACTGTTTTACTCAGATATTTTCTTTGGATCACTACTTTGCTCACATGCTTGATATCAGCATTGCAAGAGGGATACAACTGGACCCGGTGACCTCCACCGCTGTTTAATGACAGGTGGTTTCTGTAAACAAAAAGGCTCCTTTGAGACCAATTTTCCTTTCTATCCAGGATACAAACATCCTGAAAGAGTGACCATCGGCTTGAAGAAGAGTGTAAACTGCAGAATCTTAGCCTGATGATGTTGCTCTTCTGTGCTGGGCCATCCTTTAGGCTGCTGAGATGTGTTACGCATATTAAAGTTTCACAAATAACTTTCAGATGAGAACTCACTTTCCATTTCTCCTGAAACCTACATTCATCTTCTTTGTTTTAACCACATTCAGATAGAGATGATTGTTTGATGATTGAAGTCTTTGGTGTAAAGAGTGAAAAGGAAGGGTGAGAGTTCAGTCCCCCGTGGTGCTCCTGTGCTGCTGACCACCTGATTAGACACACAACACTTCAGTCTCACAAACAGTGGTCTGTTTCTCAGGTAGTCTCTGATCCAGGTGATTGTTGAGGCCTCCATCTGAGTCTTCTGGAGTTTCTGATGAAGCAGATCAGGCTGAACTGTGTTAAATGCACTGGAGAAATCAAAGAACATGATCCTCACAGTGCTGCCTGCCTTGTCCAGATGACAGTGGGTTTGTTAAAGCAGGTGTATGATGGCATCTTCAACTCCAACTCCATGGGCATAAGCAAGCTGCAGGGGTCGTGATAGCTGCTTGTTTGCTTACTGAGGTGGAACAACAGGAGTCTCTCCAGGACCTTCATGATGTGGGATGTTAGGCCAACAGGTCTAAAGTCACTGAGGACTGATGGGTGAGTTTTCTTCAGTACCAGAAAAATGCAGGAGATCTTCTACAACAGTGAACCTTCTCCTGGGTCAGCCTAAGGTTGAATAGATGATGTTGAATCCCAGAGAGCTGCTCGGCCCAGGCCTTCAGGACCCTGGGGTAGACACCATCTGGACCTGCAGCCTTGTTCCGGTTCAATTTCTCCAGCTGCCTCTTCACTTCAATCCTAGAGACAGAAAAGTGGAAGGAGGAGGTAAAGGGAGAAGCACCATCTTCTGCTGAGAACAAACATCCGTGGCTGGTGTGGAAGATAAAACATCTGAGGTGTGACAGAAAGTTTTGAGTCAAAGGAGGGTGTGATAAGTATTTGGTTGTGAGCAGGAGAGGAGGATGTTGAGCTTCTTCCTGAACTGAACCTGGTGAAGAACGTGTTCAGCTGGTTTGCTCTGTCCAGACGTCCATCTGTCGGAACTTCCTTCTGCTTGAAGGCTGTGATCTTCTTCATCTCTCACCACAGATCTCTTAAGAACCTGATGAATACCAAAAATCTGATTGTGTTTAGTAATTCAGCACTAATGGAGTCAGAGGTGGAGTTCATTATTTCAGCTTAGTAATTTCAATTAATTCTCCATGAGTCATGCTTTGTGCAGACTGGAGCGGATCTACATCTTATTGTCATTGAAGAGGTTGTTTCCAAAAATTTTGATTTTCTTTTGTGGTGATTTCATTCAAGTGTAAGCATGATCTAGGAGAGGCTTACACTGATTGTAAAGAAACTACAAAAGTCATACAGCTGAGTTTATACTGTGATAAAACACTGTTTTACAAAAAAGATGCTATATGATACTGAGACTTCAAACAGGCTTCGCAGATTAACAATTAAAGGCAAAGTCATTAAAAATAAATGTTTTTAAATCACTTCAAACATGTTTTCTGTTATTTTTTTCTTTCTCATTAATGTCCAGCCATTGTCTACTGCCTTGGCTCTCAGGTGTTTTTACTTTTTGGTTGTTGGCGTCATAAGGGGCTGGTATATTCAACAACAAAGTAAATTTATGTATGTAATAAATCAGAGAGTTGTATTATCAGCTGAAATATTCTTTCAGCCCGTGTGGTTTTAGTGTTTAGGTTTAGCTGCTTTTGCCGTTCATTCAAAACAGATTTTAGCATCTGATCTCTTTAGAGCCCAGTACAAGTGGAAATTACCATTTATTTTTGTTAATCAAATTAGGTGAAGAAAAGCGTTTGTGTGTTTATGTCAATTATGTAGCACCAGATACTGTTAAAACAAACATACTCCTGGAGTATGGAGTACCGGACCCTTTAATAAGGGCTGTCAGGTCTCTGTACGACCGGTGTCAGAGTCTGGTCCACATTGCCGGCAGTAAGTCGGACTCGTTTCCGGTGAGAGTTGGACTCCGCCAAGGCTGCCCTTTGTCATCGATTCTGTTCATAACTTTTATGGACAGAATTTGTAGGCCCAGCCAAGGTGTTGAGGGGATCCGTTTTGGTGGCCTTAGGATTGCGTCTCTGCTATTCGCGGATAACGTGGTCCTATTGGCCTCATCAGGGCGTGATCTACAGCTCTCACTGGAGCGGTTCGCAGCCGAGTGTGAAGCGGCCGGGATGAAAATCAGTGCCTCCAAATCCGAGACCATGGTCTTGAACCGGAAAAGGGTAGAGTGCCTTCTCCGGGTTGGGGAGGATGTGCTGCCCCTAGTGGAGGAGTTCAAGTATCTTGGGGTCTTGTTCACGAATGAGGGGAGGATGGAGCGGGAGATCGACAGGCAGATTGGTGCAGCGTCTGCTGTGAAGCGGGCGCTGTTGATCGGAGCCAGTTGAGGTGGCTCGGACATCTGGTCAGGATGCCTCCTGGACGCCTCCCTGGTGAGGTGTTCCGGGCACGTCCCACCGGGAAGAGACCCAGGGGAAGACCCAGGACACGCTGGACGGGACTATGTCTCCCCGGCTGGCCTGGGAACGCCTTGGGATTCCTCCTGAGGAGCTGGCCCAAGTGGCCGGGGAGAGGGACGTCTGGGCCTCCCTACTGAAGCTGCTGCCCCCGCGACCCGACCCCGGATAAGCGGAAGAAGACGGACGGACGGACTAAGTTCTAATCTTCCCCTGTGAATCAGACAAGCGGGTTGAAATCCCATCTTTTTACCCTGCCTGGCATTTAACACCCTGGGAGATGTTAGTTTTAGATCAATTTCATTTTTGCTCTTTTTTTTAAATTATTTTTACATTTAATACAAGGCTGTGTATCTGTGTATTGTTTTCTTTGTTCTTTTCAACTTGTTTAATTATACAACACTTTGGTCATCAGATAGTCGTTTTAAAGTGTAAGAAGTTGGAGTGGCTCAAACATGGCGTTTAAAGCGCCATCTGCTGGATCAGTCAAGACAGGACACCAAATGGTGAGGAAGTGTTTTGATTTACATTTACAAACCAACCAGATTATTATTGATAACGATGTCTTTTATATTTTTATCTGTTTTTAGATTTTATTAATAATCCTGCATGTCTGTTATATTGTAGCTAAAATAATTTTGATGTTCTTCTTCTCCCTCAGCACCAGGAATCTGCTGCCCTAACCCTAACATTATCATTCACGCTGATAATACATACAGGTAATCCATCAATTTTCTTGTTCTTTTTTAGAAGTCAAACGTTGGAGGCAAAGGTAGCAATCCTTATATGTTCTTCTTTCAGGAATATCCCAGCTCCTCCTGGAGAATGGATCCTGAAGTGGGATTTCGGTCAGTCCTGACCAGAATCGGAAACAAGGTTATTGCCACGTAGGTTTTCACTTACAAGGAATTTGACTTTATGTTGATGGTGCAGACAAAATAGAGATATATACAGAGTCTAGAGCTATATACACGGTAGACTGTGCCTTAATGTAATGCAGAAGGTCTGGAGCTGCTATGTTGGTGAAGCTTGTAAGTCCTGAACGGGGGAGAGAGACAGTGTCCAAGGTCACAAGCGGCTCTTGGCCTTGTTCATAAGGCCGGTAGAAGATGGGAAAAAACTGTTCTTGTGGTGTGAGGTTTTGGTCCTGATGGACCGCAGCCTCCTGCCAGAGGGAAGTGACTGAAATAGTCTGTGACTGGGGTGCGAGGGATCAGCCACAATCTTCCCTGCACGCCTCAGAGTCCTGGAGGCGTACAGGTCCTGGAGAGATGGAAGATTGCAGCCAATCACCTTCTCTGCAGACCGGATGACACACTGCAGTCTGCCCTTGTCCTTAGCGGTGGCACCAGCGTACCAGATGGTGATGGAGGAGGTGAGGATGAACTCAATGATGGAGGAGTAGAACTGCACCATCATTGTCCTTGGCAGGTTGAATTTCTTCAGCTGCCTTCAGCAGGAAGTACATCCTCTGCTGGGCTTTTTTGGTCAGGGAGTTGATGTTCAGCTCCCACTTTAGATCCTGGGAGATGATTGTTCCCAGGAAGCGGAAAGACTCCACAGTGTCGATGGTGGAGTCACAGAGGGTGATGGGCGTAGCTGGGGCTGAGTTCTTCCTGAAGTCCACAACCATCTCCACTGTTTTTACAGCGTTGAGCTCCAGGTTGTTCTCCCTGCACCAGGTCACCAGATGGTCAGCCTCCCACCTGTAGGCGGACTCGTCACCATCAGAGATGAATCCGATGAGAGTGGTGTCGTCCGCGAACTTCAGGAGCCTGACAGACTGATGACTGGAGGTGCAGCTGTTGGTGTACAGGGAGAAGAGCAGAGGAGAAAGAACACAGCCCTGGGGGGAACCAGTGCTGATGAGCTGTGAGTCAAAGTCATGTTTTCCCAGCTTCACCTGCTGCTTCCTGTCAGACAGGAAGTCTGTGATCCACCTGCAGGTGGAGTCAGGCACATTCAGCTGGGAGAGCTTCTCCTGAAGCAGAGCTGGGATGATGGTATTGAAGGCAGAGCTGAAATCCACCAACAGGATCCTGGCGTAGGTTCCTGCAGAGTCCAGGTGCTGGAGGATGTAGTGGAGGGCCAGGTTGACCTGTTGGCTCTGTAGGCAAACTGTAGGGGGTCCAGGAGGGGATCAGTGATTTCTTTAAGGTGTGAAAGCACGAGGTGCTCAAAGGACTTCATAACCACAGAGGTCAGAGCGACGGGTCTTAAGTCCTCTGGTCCTTGGCTTCTTGGGAACAGGGATGATAGTGGAAGATTTAAGGCAGGCTGGCACATGACATGATGCCAGTGAGGTGTTAAAAATGTCTGTGAACACTGGAGACAGCTGGTCAGCACAGAGCTTCAAGGTGGATGGAAGACAGAGTCTGGCCCCGCAGCTTTCCGGGGGTTCTGTCTCCTGAAGGGTTAAACGGTCTCCTTCCAGTGGGACATGTCTGAAAAATGTCTGGAAAAAAGATCAAAGAGGCGATTCCTGAATTAATTCAGCTCTTTCTTCACTGCAGCAGAGCAGATCCAGACCCTCACAGAGCTCTGATCCATCTCTTTATCCTTTTCCTCCTGGCATAACTTTGTCTTTGGCAAACCTGGTTAATTATTATCTTTATTTGTCATCAGAGCTTTATATTAGAACAGCGCAACTAAACTCACCTCAGAGGCACTTCGCCTCCTTATCGCTTATTGTTTTCTTCTTCATTTTTTATCTGTTAAAATCTATATCTAAGTCAACAGGTGGTTTTGGTGAAACAGTACCATTATCTCAGTGTTTCCCACTAGTCTTCCCGACAAATAGGGGAAGCTTGAGTTAGTTTTTATGCTCCCTGAAAACCTCAGATGGCTGGAAACTGCTATTGCCTTCAAATATGAACCAAAAAACAATATTCACTGCAGTTTTGCTATAAAAACAATGCTTATATTTTCAGTTTGTCAGATCGTCACTATCGTGACGTTATTAACATGTATGTAGTTTCTTTTTTTGATTCCATTAATTACATGTATTTCTCACCATTGAATTTTTACCATTGTAATGGCTTTTACCTTGTTAATTCTTTTGTTTATTTACGACACTGTACAAATAAACTTGCTTGGTCTTTTAAGATTGAATTTGACAGTTACACTACTTTTTAAAATCTTTTTCATCTCTTTTACAATCATTTTCTACAGTCCTATCATTTTGATGTGAAAGATTGTTGTGCTGAGGACATATGTCTAGTTCTTTTCATGTTATTACATTTTGTTTTCCAAGTCTAAACAATATTTTATGTCTTGAGACAAAAACTAAAAAAACAAACAACTGACTTAGGAACAGTTTCTTCATACAAGCCATCATGTTTCAGCTAGTCTGACAAACATTTAGGAAAATCTTAAGGTGTTTAAGATACAATGGACATTTATAAAACTTTACGTTTACATAAAATAAAGCCCCTTTTAGGCAAAAAGATCTCTCAAAGGATTCCCAAAAGGAGCGGTGGTCTAGTAGGTCAGAGAGCGCTTAAAGAGGCCCCAAAGGTCAGAGCTGTAGCAAGTATTTATGTTTATTGGTTATTTTAAGAGTGCTGGAATCCTGTATGTCCAACGCGTATCCCCGATATAATAGCTTCTTCCTTGTAAATTTTATGTTTTCTAAATTCCCCAACTTGCTTTTGGATACTTTAGTACAATCTAGCATTTTCTGCTTTATCCCATTGTTCTTGCCCTTTCTTCTTAATGTATACTTTAAATACACTCTTAACTACTTGTTTTAACATTCAAATACACAATATTCTTTTTTGCTGCACTTTTAGTAAAAATTGTCAGCCAACTAATTTCCTACGATTCCAATATAGACAGGAATACATACTAGTTTGACCTCTGATCCATCATTTGTAATCCTGAAAAGTGAGTTAAATCTAATATTTCTTGCATTGATTCTGAATTTACCTCTTGAATACTTGTTAATGCGCTACTTGAGTGTGAACAAATTATAACCTTTTCTCTAACTTCTTTGATCAAATGCAATATCTGATATATTTAAGGGCGCGGACATTCAACAGTCTTAAACCTCCTCCTATGTTTTGTATAAAACAGGTCGTCGGCACAGGGCGGGATCGTAGCTGCTGAGCTCAGCCAATAGGGTGACTCCGTTGCAGTTCCGGCTCCGACTCCTTCAACTCACCCAGCCAATAGGCTGAGTCCGTTGCAGTTACAGTCAGCCAATGGGCTTTCAGCAAACACTTTCAGCTGTGATGTGCCATTCGCTTCAAGCCGAAGTCCGGGAAAACTACTGACAACAGAAACAGCCTCACAGGATCAAGCGCCGGTAAGTTCTTTAATTTCTGTTATATCGGTATTATTTCGGTCCGTGGTGTGATCGGGAAACGTCAGCGAACCTGTCGCTTTAGTTAGTTGTTAGTTTAGTTAGTTTAGACTGAAGGCCGGCACCCACCCCACGAGAAGCCGTGTTCTCGCTCCTGCAGCGAATTAAATCATTTTGTTCTTACGGCCCTTTCTTGCGCGGCTCACCGCAAAGAAGAAAAAAGAAAAAAGGACGGGGGGGTCCTCATTGCTTGTTCTCGACGTCCAGGTGAAGGCGACGGCCCCGACTGGATGACAGGGACATAGCAGTCATGAAAATATGGCAGGCGGTTTTAACATAAAATCGACTTCACCTCACTGACATTCCAAATATCTGAAATAGATTTTTGACTGGACATACCGTAATAGTTAATTAAGATATTCAACATTAAACAGCTTTTAAATTCCCGCCATGTTGCTACTAAACATGTGGAGGGCAGGACCAGAGTCCCGAACCTCTCAGCCTTTAGCCCTGCCGACTTGCCCAACCGCGGGATTCATTTTCCTTCAGCTAACCAGACTTTCGCTGTGGCGTTACGTGGTTCCGGACAGTCCTGTTGAATAGTGACAACGGAGACAGTTTAGCAGAACCAAGCGCCGGTAAGTTCTTTATTTTTTGTTATATCGCTATTATTACGGTCTGTGGTGAGATCGGGATACGTCAGCGAACCTGTCGCGCTGAAGTTAGTTAAATAACTATATAAGTATTCCTGATTCTGCTTCCCTCGGAGGAAACCAGGTACCCACTCCCACAGAAGCCGACACATTATTTGTTCTCGCTGCCGCAGCGGATGAAATCATTTAGTTCTTAAAGCCTTTCTCGCGGGGCTCACCGCAAATAGGAAAAGAAAAGGTGGTGGTGCTGGTGGTGATGGGGTTTGCTCACCGTTTCTCACGTGGCTACAGCCATGAAAAGTCCACGTTGATATGGCGGGCTGTTTTAACATAAAATCGGTTTCATCTCACTTACATTGCAGGTATCAAATAGATTTTTGACAAGACAATAGTTAATGAAGATATCTGTATTTATATTTTCAATAGGGAAAATTTACATTTTAGATTTCTCTAATTACATTCCAACTTGTCCAATTGACGTCAGATGTACATCAGTCTGTATAGGGGCTCTAAATTAAGGTATCTTCAATACATTACTGATGTAGCGCTTTGCTGGTATTTCAAACCAGATCTAGCACTCTGGGTTCCTTCTAATTTATTGTGGACCCAACGAGAATTTAAAGTTCCTCTGACCAAACCCTTGTTTTATTCACAACCCTTAACTATAGCATTAAGCCCTATCAGTGTTTCTGTAATGATTTTAGGAAGGGGATTAACCCGGTAATTAGCCAGACACTTAATCTATGCTTTAACAGGATTTATTGACATGATGATGTTGTGAGTGGAGCAGGCAGGTATACAGAAAATAGTCTGGGCAGGGTACAGCAGCAAACATCCAGGCAAAACATCTGAGAAAAACTCCCCAAAAAAAACTTCAACCCCAAAATATTCTCTTTATGTTTTATGGCTGGATGACAATTAGAAATTAAACAGATTTCTACTCGTGGTACTCTTTTAATCAGTCTTTGTCCAATAGTGGCTGTCTTTGATCTATTAAACCCATATTAAACAGTCCAAACACATATGGGTATTAAACCTTCCTACGAATAAACACAAGCCAACTTATATTTTAAGTGGGTGGCCCATTAAAGGATATAACATGAAATAAAGCTGGTACAATCTGAAAACAACCCCCCGTTGCAGGCCTGATCCTGCGCTTGACTCACCCCTGGTCCTGGGTCCACATTAGTCGGGCTGGAATAAGGTCCTTCAGGCTGGCCCTTGGAGCACAGGTGGAGGAGGAAAACACAACCAAAGGATGGATGGAAAATCCGAGAAAAACCCCAAAGGCTCCTCTGCAGTCCGTCCCATAAAAACGACAGGTCCAAAACAGGAAAACACACCTTCCATGCCAGGCACAGGCAGAGAAGAAAAACGCACAGCTGATCCTCTGCAGTCGGTCTCTCCCCTGTAGACGGGCCTCACAGCTGGACCACAGAACCACGTAAGGTGTGCTGGTTCAGTCGTTCTCGTAGCTTTTTCTTTCCTCAAACGTTACACCAGTAAGTTGTTGCACTTGCAAATCAACTCCCCACTCTCTATAGATCGTTTCGCGCGCCTCCCCAGACTCTATCTCCCACGCTCCTCCCCGTCTCTTTTTCCCGCGCTCCTCCCCACAAGTCCCGCCCCTCGAATATCCTAATGCAGGAGAAAATTAATCAACCCAATGAGAATTGTTGTAGGCGTTACACCTACAAAGTTAGTTTGCCAAGTTTAGTCTGCCATTCCAAATAAATAATAAATAAATAAAAAAAAGAGAGAACAAGTCTTTGACTTTTTTTCCCGAAGACCTTTCGCTTTCTATCCCGGGAGTAAACTAAATTCTAATTCGTTTAGATGTATGTGTGTGTGTGTATGTATGTATGTAT
>NC_046366.1:30043083-30054791 GCF_011125445.2 Fundulus heteroclitus | reverse complement strand
GTAAAGAAATCAAAACTCAAGTAGCTGTAATCTTCAGAAGAGCCTTGCTAGGCTTGACTTTCTCACCTGCCCTCTGTCCTCAGATCCAGTGTCTCCAGTGAATCTCACTGACCCCATGTGCAACACCACCACCCATGAATGCACAGTGACCTGCAGCACAGGAGACTTTAACATCAGCAGCACTTTGAGATGCTCCAACAAAACCTGGCATCTGGAGGGAGGAGAGAGATCAGAGATCACCAACACTGGAGCTTCCATCAGTCTCTACCAGTTAGGTTCATTAATCATCTGCAACCACAGCAACATTGTCAGTCAGACCCAAGACAACGTAACGACCCAGCTCTGTTCCTCGTCTGAAGGTAAGACTGAGTGGTAAAGAGCTTTGTGGTTTAATTCATCTGGAAAACCTGTTGTTGCTTCCTGCCCCCACCAGAGGTAGAGCGGGGATGAAAACTGAAGATTATCATGGAAAGTTTGTGACTGAGAAGTTTCTAATGTGATGATGTGACTTTAAAAATTTGAAGTTGGTGTTTATTAAACCCTCTTGACAGAATGATAAGGCAAAGTTAAATTCTTGTGACAAAATGTCAGCTTGTACCCACGTATCCATTAGGGATAGTGGGGTAGCCTTTCTCCACCAGTGACTGTGGAATGTGAGGGTGCAGCACCCTGAGCAGTTTCCCCGGTCCATCACTGGGGATGTTTAAAATCTTATGGATCTATCTTCTGATATTATTTTATTTTTTAGGGTCCAAAGACTACCGTGTTGCTGTCGTCGTTGTGCTTGTCGTCGTGGCTGCTGTCGTTGTGGCTGTCGTTGTGCTTGTCGTCGTGGCTGCTGTCGTTGTGGCTGTCGTTGTGGCTGTCGTTGTGGCTGGTGCGGTGTCTTTGGGTTGTGGCTGTCGTTGTGGCTGCTGTCGTTGCTGTGCTATGGTTAATTCAAAAGATGGTAAGTCCAGATATGTAATGACATCATAAATATAAATATTACCTTATTATAACTATCCACAACTGAGTAGGTTTGATGTTTAGATTTAACTGTCTTTGCTGTTGAATAACATTTAACATCTTAAAATCTTTTTCATATGTGTTGATTAAAACTAGTCCAACCCCCAAAATAAAGTTTTATTGCAAGTTTTTTATGTTCCAACCTTAGCTGAATGTAGAGAGCCATAATGGCATTTGCTGAATTATGAAACAGTTTCACAAAGTCTTTGATTTCCATTTAAAAAAAACATCAAGCTTATTAGTTGACTGTTTTTTTTTATATTTCATGAACTACTTTAAGTAACTAAAGGGATTTTTAATGTTTTGCCTCTCCCTCAGCATATCATGACGCTCCGAGTAAATCTGTTTATAAACTTAATACTGGCTTATGTATACTTTGGACTGATTTCTTTCCCCAGTTCCCCTCTTCAATCACTGTTCTCCCGAGGGCTACCCAACTTGTTTCTTGTTGCCTCAATGGCAATTTTGCAACCTTTTCGCAGCCAATCCCTGTTCCATGTGCAAGGATTTTGGTCAGGCCTTAAATTGCTCTCAACCTCCATTATGTCCCTTCACGTTCTGACGTCATATTACCATACCTTATGTAGTCCCACATCCCAATGAATAACTTTTATATCTTCAGAAAAGCTTGCCTACTGTCCCTTAATCAGAATGTTATTTTTTGCTATTCTATCCATTGATAAAGAACACAGTTAGGATTAAATATGGTTACTGTGTTGAGTTTGGTGATAAAGAATCACGCTTTTTTATGTAAATACTTTCCTAATGAAGTCTATTTTGAATGCATTAATTTTTTTAAGAGGAAGCGTGAGCTTGTTTACCTAATGAATGTAAACAAGCTCAGCTATCTATGATCCATGTCTAAGGACCATTGGTAAAGGGGTGGAATTAGGGATGCATATTTATCGTATTGAGAAATTCCAATACATCTGTAAATCTCCCAAAACTGCAGGTTTAAAGCTATAGTTGGTAATCCTGTTCAGAAACACTTTTGTTATACTGGGTAAAACGGCCCTTCTATCCTGAGAGTAGTAAATGCAATTGTAATTGTAATTGTAATCTGAAAATGGACAAAAAAAAATTTAGATCTTTGTGAGAGTTGCAGGCCTGTAAAGAACAATCTTTAGCATGAAGTCCACATGAAGTCTCAAGGGTTTTAGACTCTGCAGAAAGTTGACAACCTCTTCCTCACACCTGCTGTTTATTTTTAGTGGATTTACTGGAGCTAGCACATGTAGTTTGTGATGTCCCATCCTTGTTTGTCCTGGCTGAAGAGGGCCTCAAGTCGTGCCATACAGTAAATTAGATGTTAGACATACGTCTACTACATCAGGGCTCATCTGTTTAGTGGCGTCTCTCTCTTGATGGAACCACTAGCAGAGCGACTTCTGCCATTATCTGTGTGTATTTTTCTATTTTTTCAAGGGTTTGCCTCCCTAAAGATTGCTGCTGTGTGTTTTTCGTCAAACTTAAAGGAGCAGTAAGCCAAATTATCCTTATTTTAGATTAACTAAAGGTACCTGTTCAGATGGGCTATTGTTAAACATCACACACCATCTCTCTGTGTTCTCCAATATCTTGTTTACGTAGTCACCCATTTGGTGGGTAGCAGGCTGAAAAGTTTGGGAACCCCTGTTAATGTATTTATTTTTATTTCTGGTACCATTTGGAGGCACATTGAGTATGTTGTAAATTGTATGTATTATCACTTTACTTTGCACTATACGGACTTACATTCATGACCTGCTGTCAGCATTTTGTTTAAAAACTTTGTTTGCAAACAAGTGCAATTGGAATATGTTATTTTTTTCTGTTTATTTTTTACAATGTAAGGAACTTGCTATATAAATAAAATTGTTTTTAACTTTTGCTTGGTTATGTTATTTAAAATGCTAGAATTTATCTTCAACTGTTTTTGTCTGTCTGATTGCTTCATTTCACAAATCACATATTCTGATCATATTCTGATCAGTTACATATCAGAATAAATACTCTTTTACTCAGATATTTTCTTTGGATCACTACTTTGCTCACATGCTTGATATCAGCATTGCAAGAGGGATACAACTGGACCCGGTGACCTCCACCGCTGTTTAATGACAGGTGGTTTCTGTAAACAAAAAGGCTCCTTTGAGACCAATTTTCCTTTCTATCCAGGATACAAACATCCTGAAAGAGTGACCATCGGCCTGAAGAAGAGTGTAAACTGCAGAATCTTAGCCTGATGATGGTGGTCTTCTGTGCTGGGCCATCCTTTAGGCTGCTGAGATGTGTTACGCATATTAAAAGTTTCACAAATAACTTTCAGATGAGAACTCCACTTTCCATTTCTCCTGAAAACCTACATTCATCTTCTTTGTTTTAACCACATTCAGATAGAGATGATTGTTTTGATGATTGAAGTCTTTGGTGTAAAGAGTGAAAAGGAAGGGTGAGAGTTCAGTCCCCCGTGGTGCTCCTGTGCTGCTGACCACCTGATTAGACACACAACACTTCAGTCTCACAAACAGTGGTTTGTTTCTCAGGTAGTCTCTGATCCAGGTGATTGTTGAGGCCTCCATCTGAGTCTTCTGGAGTTTCTGATGAAGTAGATCAGGCTGAACTGTGTTAAATGCACTGGAGAAATCAAAGAACATGATCCTCACTGTGCTGCCTGCCTTGTCCAGATGACAGTGGGTTTGTTGAAGCAGGTGTATGATGGCATCTTCAACTCCAACTCCATGGGCATAAGCAAGCTGCAGGGGTCGTGATAGCTGCTTGTTTGCTTACTGAGGTGGAACAACAGGAGTCTCTCCAGCGGATCTACGTCTTATCGTCATTGAAGAGGTTGTTTCAAAAAATGTTGATTTTCTTTTGTGGTGATTTTAATTCAAGTTTAAGATGGTATATTTTTATTTGATGGACAACCAGATCTAGGAGAGGCTTACACTGATTGTAAAGAAACTACAAAAGTCATACAGCTGAGTTTATACTGTGATAAAACACTGTTTTACAAAAAAGATGCTATATGATACTGAGACTTCAAACAGGCTTCGCAGATTAACAATTAAAGGCAAAGTCATTAAAAATAAATGTTTTTAAATCACTTCAAACATGTTTTCTGTTATTTTTTTCTTTCTCATTAATGTCCAGCCATTGTCTACTGCCTTGGCTCTCAGGTGTTTTTACTTTTTTGTTGTTGGCGTCATAAGGGGCTGGTATATTCAACAACAAAGTAAATTTATGTATGTAATAAATCAGAGAGTTGTATTATCAGCTGAAATATTCTTTCAGCCCGTTGTGGTTTTTAGTGTTTAGGTTAGCTGCTTTTGCCGTTCATTCAAAACAGATTTTAGCATCTGATCTCTTTAGAGCCCAGTACAAGTGGAAATTACCATTTATTTTTGTTAATCAAATTAGGTGAAGAAAAGCGTTTGTGTGTTTATGTCAATTATGTAGCACCAGATACTGTTAAAACAAACATACTCCTGGAGTATGGAGTACCGGACCCTTTAATAAGGGCTGTCAGGTCTCTGTACGACCGGTGTCAGAGTCTGGTCCACATTGCCGGCAGTAAGTCGGACTCGTTTCCGGTGAGAGTTGGACTCCGCCAAGGCTGCCCTTTGTCATCGATTCTGTTTATAACTTTTATGGACAGAGTTTCTAGGCGCAGCCAAGGTGTTGAGGGGATCCGTTTTGGTGGCCTTAGGATTGCGTCTCTGCTATTCGCGGATGACGTGGTCCTATTGGCTTCATCAGGGCGTGATCTACAGCTCTCACTGGAGCGGTTCGCAGCCGAGTGTGAAGCGGCCGGGATGAAAATCAGTGCCTCCAAATCCGAGACCATGGTCTTGAACCGGAAAAGGGTAGAGTGCCTTCTCCGGGTTGGGGAGGATGTGCTGCCCCTAGTGGAGGAGTTCAAGTATCTTGGGGTCTTGTTCACGAATGAGGGGAGGATGGAGCGGGAGATCGACAGGCAGATTGGTGCAGCGTCTGCTGTGAAGCGGGCGCTGTTGATCGGAGCCAGTTGAGGTGGCTCGGACATCTGGTCAGGATGCCTCCTGGACGCCTCCCTGGTGAGGTGTTCCGGGCACGTCCCACCGGGAAGAGACCCAGGGGAAGACCCAGGACACGCTGGACGGACTATGTCTCCCGGCTGGCCTGGGAACGCCTTGGGATTCCTCCTGAGGAGCTGGCCCAAGTGGCCGGGGAGAGGGACGTCTGGGCCTCCCTACTGAAGCTGCTGCCCCCGCGACCCGACCCCGGATAAGCGGAAGAAGACGGACGGACGGACTAAGTTCTAATCTTCCCCTGTGAATCAGACAAGCGGGTTGAAATCCCATCTTTTTACCCTGCCTGGCATTTAACACCCTGGGAGATGTTAGTTTTAGATCAATTACATTTTTGCTCTTTTCTTTTAAATTATTTTTACATTTAATACAAGGCTGTGTATCTGTGTATTGTTTTCTTTGTTCTTTTCAACTTGTTTAATTATACAACACTTCAGATAGTCGTTTAAAGTGTAAGAAGTTGGAGTGGCTCAAACATGGCGTTAAAGCGCCATCTGCTGGATCAGTCAAGACAGGACACCAAATGGTGAGGAAGTGTTTTGATTTACATTTTACAAACCAACCAGATTATTATTGATAACGATGTCTTTTATATTTTTATCTGTTTTTAGATTTTATTAATAATCCTGCATGTCTGTTATATTGTAGCTAAAATAATTTTGATGTTCTTCTTCTCCCTCAGCACCAGGAATCTGCTGCCCTAACCCTAACATTATCATTCACGCTGATAATACATACAGGTAATCCATCAATTTTCTTGTTCTTTTTTAGAAGTCAAACGTTGGAGGCAAAGGTAGCGATCCTTATATGTTCTTCTTTCAGGAATATCCCAGCTCCTCCTGGAGAATGGATGCTGAAGTGGGATTTCGGTCAGTCCTGACCAGAATCGGAAACAAGGTTATTGCCACGTAGGTTTTCACTTACAAGGAATTTGACTTTATGTTGATGGTGCAGACAAAATAGAGATATATACAGAGTCTAGAGCTATATACACGGTAGACTGTGCCTTAATGTAATGCAGAAGGTCTGGAGCTGCTATGTTGGTGAAGCTTGTAAGTCCTGAACGGGGGAGAGAGACAGTGTCCAAGGTCACAAGCGGCTCTTGGCCTTGTTCATAAGGCCGGTAGAAGATGGGAAAAAACTGTTCTTGTGGTGTGAGGTTTTGGTCCTGATGGACCGCAGCCTCCTGCCAGAGGGAAGTGACTGAAATAGTCTGTGACTGGGGTGCGAGGGATCAGCCACAATCTTCCCTGCACGCCTCAGAGTCCTGGAGGCGTACAGGTCCTGGAGAGATGGAAGATTGCAGCCAATCACCTTCTCTGCAGACCGGATGACACACTGCAGTCTGCCCTTGTCCTTAGCGGTGGCACCAGCGTACCAGATGGTGATGGAGGAGGTGAGGATGAACTCAATGATGGAGGAGTAGAACTGCACCATCATTGTCCTTGGCAGGTTGAATTTCTTCAGCTGCCTTCAGCAGGAAGTACATCCTCTGCTGGGCTTTTTTGGTCAGGGAGTTGATGTTCAGCTCCCACTTTAGATCCTGGGAGATGATAGTTCCCAGGAAGCGGAAAGACTCCACAGTGTCAATGGTGGAGTCACAGAGGGTGATGGGGGTTGCTGGGGCTGAGTTCTTCCTGAAGTCCACAACCATCTCCACTGTTTTTACAGCGTTGAGCTCCAGGTTGTTCTCCCTGCACCAGGTCACCAGATGGTCAGCCTCCCACCTGTAGGCGGACTCGTCACCATCAGAGATGAATCCGATGAGAGTGGTGTCGTCCGCGAACTTCAGGAGCTGGACAGCTGATGACTGGAGGTGCAGCTGTTGGTGTACAGGGAGAAGAGCAGAGGAGAAAGAACACAGCCCTGGGGGGAACCAGTGCTGATGAGCTGTGAGTCAAAGTCATGTTTTCCCAGCTTCACCTGCTGCTTCCTGTCAGACAGGAAGTCTGTGATCCACCTGCAGGTGGAGTCGGCACATTCAGCTGAGAGAGCTTCTCCTGAAGCAGAGCTGGGATGATGGTATTGAAGGCAGAGCTGAAATCCACAAACAGGATCCTGGCGTAGGTTCCTGCAGAGTCCAGGTGCTGGAGGATGTGGTGGAGGGCCAGGTTGACCTGTTGGCTCTGTAGGCAAACTGTAGGGGGTCCAGGAGGGGATCAGTGATTTCTTTAAGGTGTGAAAGCACGAGGTGCTCAAGGACTTCATAACCACAGAGGTCAGAGCGACGGATCTAAGTCATTAAGTCCTGTGGTCCTTGGCTTCTTGGGAACAGGGATGATAGTGGAGGATTTAAGGCAGGCTGGCACATGACATGATGCCAGTGAGGTGTTAGAAATGTCTGTGAACACTGGAGACAGCTGGTCAGCAGTGCTTCAAGGTGGATGGAGAGACAGTCTGGTCCAGCAGCTTTCCTGGGGTTCTGTCTCCTGAAGAGTTAAACGGTCTCCTTCCAGTGGGACATGTCTGAAAAATGTCTGGAAAAAAGATCAAAGAGGCGATTCCTGAATTAATTCAGCTCTTTCTTCACTGCAGCAGAGCAGATCCAGACCCTCACAGAGCTCTGATCCATCTCTTTATCCTTTTCCTCCTGGCATAACTTTGTCTTTGGCAAACCTGGTTAATTATTATCTTTATTTGTCATCAGAGCTTTATATTAGAACAGCGCAACTAAACTCACCTCAGAGGCACTTCGCCTCCTTATCGCTTATTGTTTTCTTCTTCATTTTTTATCTGTTAAAATCTATTTCTAAGTCAACAGGTGGTTTTGGTGAAACAGTACCATTATCTCAGTGTTTCCCACAAGTCTTCCCGACAAATAGGGGAAGCTTGAGTTAGTTTTTATGCTCCCTGAAAACCTCAGATGGCTGGAAACTGCTATTGCCTTCAAATATGAACCAAAAAACAATATTCACTGCAGTTTTGCTATAAAAACAATGCTTATGTTTTCAGTTTGTCAGATCTTCACTATCCTGACGTTATTAACATGTATTTAGTTTCTTTTTTTTTTAAATTCCATTAATTACATGTATTTCTCACCATTGAATTTACCAATTTTACCATTATAATGGCTTTTACCTTGTTAATTCTTTTGTTTATTTACGACACTGTACAAATAAACTTGCTTGGTCTTTTAAGATTGAATTTGACAGTTACACTACTTTTTTAAATCTTTTTCATCTCTTTTACAATCATTTTCTACAGTCCTATCATTTTGATGTGAAAGATTGTTGTGCTGAGGATAGTTCTTTTCATGTTTTTACATTTTGTTTTCCAAGTCAAAACAATATTTTATGTCTTAAGACAAAAACTAAAAAAACTAAAAACTAAAAAAACAAACAACTGACTTAGGAACAGTTTCTTCATACAAGCCATCATGTTTCAGCTAGTCTGACAAACATTTAGGAAAATCTTAAGGTGTTTAAGATACAATGGACATTTATAAAACTTTACGTTTACATAAAATAAAGCTCCTTTTAGGCAAAAAGATCTCTGAAAGGATTCCCAAAAGGAGCAGTGGTCTAGTAGATCAGAGAGCGCTTAAAGAGGCCCCAAAGGTCAGAGCTGTAGCAAGTATTTATGTTTATTGGTTATTTTAAGAGTGCTGGAATCCTGTATGTCCAACGCTTATCCCCGATATAATAGCTTCTTCCTTGTAAATTTTATGTTTTCTAAATTCCCCAACTTGCTTTTGGATACTTTAACACAATCTAGCATTTTCTGCTCTATTCCATTGTTCTTGCCCTTTCTTCTTAATGTATACTTTAAATACACTCTTAACCTCATTTTTACTTGTTTTAACATTCAAATACACAATATTCTTTTTTGCTGCACTTTTAGTAAAAACTGTCAGCCAACTCATTTCCTACGATTCCAATATGGACAGGAATACATACTAGTTTGACCTCTGATCCATCATTTGTAATCCTGAAAAGTGAGTTAAATCTAATATTTCTTGCATTGATTCTGAATTTACCTCTTGAATACTTGTTAATGCGCTACTTGAGTGTGAACAAATTATAACCTTTTCTCTAACTTCTTTGATCAAATGCAATATCTGATATATTTAAGGGCGCGGACATTCAACAGTCTTAAACCTCCTCCTATGTTTTGTATAAAACATAGGTCGTCGGCACAGGGCGGGATCTCTGCGTAGCTGCTGAGTCAGCCAATAGGCTGAGTCCGTTGCAGTTACAGTCAGCCAATGGGCTTTCAGCAAACACTTTCAGCTGTGACGTGCCATTCGCTTCAAGCCGAAGTCCGGGAAAACTACTGACAACAGAAACAGCCTCACAGGATCAAGCGCCGGTAAGTTCTTTAATCTCTGTTATATCGGTATTATTTCGGTCCGTGGTGTGATCGGGAAACGTCAGCGAACCTGTCGCTTTAGTTAGTTGTTAGTTTAGTTAGTTTAGACTGAAGGCCGGCACCCACCCCACGAGAAGCCGTGTTCTCGCTCCTGCAGCGAATTAAATCATTTTGTCCTTACGGCCCTTTCTTGCGCGGCTCACCGCAAAGAAGAAAAAAGAAAAAAGGACGGGGGTCCTCATTGCTTGTTCTCGACGTCCAGGTGAAGGCGACGGCCCCGACTGGATGACAGGGACATAGCAGTCATGAAAATATGGCAGGCGGTTTTAACATAAAATCGACTTCACCTCACTGACATTCCAAATATCTGAAATAGATTTTTGACTGGACATACCGTAATAGTTAATTAAGATATTCAACATTAAACAGCTTTTAAATTCCCGCCATGTTGCTACTAAACATGTGGAGGGCGTGACCAGAGTCCCGAACCACTTTAGCCGTGCCGACCTGCCCAACCGCGGGATTCATTTTCTTCCAGACTTTCGCTGTGGCGTTACGTTGTTCCGGACAGTCCTGTTAAATAGTGACAACGGAGACAGTTTAGCAGAACCAAGCGCCGGTAAGTTCTTTATTTTTTGTTATATCGCTATTATTACGGTCTGTGGTGAGATCGGGATACGTCAGCGAACCTGTCGCGCTGAAGTTAGTTAAATAACTATATAAGTATTCCTGATTCTGCTTCCCTCGGAGGAAACCAGGTACCCACTCCCACAGAAGCCGACACATTATTTGTTCTCGCTGCCGCAGCGGATGAAATCATTTAGTTCTTAAAGCCTTTCTCGCGGGGCTCACCGCAAATAGGAAAAGAAAAGGTGGTGGTGCTGGTGGTGATGGGGTTTGCTCACCGTTTCTCACGTGGCTACAGCCATGAAAAGTCCACGTTGATATGGCGGGCTGTTTTAACATAAAATCGGTTTCATCTCACTTACATTGCAGGTATCAAATAGATTTTTGACAAGACAATAGTTAATGAAGATATCTGTATTTATATTTTCAATAGGGAAAATTTACATTTTAGATTTCTCTAATTACATTCCAACTTGTCCAATTGACGTCAGATGTACATCAGTCTGTATAGGGGCTCTAAATTAAGGTATCTTCAATACATTACTGATGTAGCGCTTTGCTGGTATTTCAAACCAGATCTAGCACTCTGGGTTCCTTCTAATTTATTGTGGACCCAACGAGAATTTAAAGTTCCTCTGACCAAACCCTTGTTTTATTCACAACCCTTTAACTATAGCATTAAGCCCTATCAGTGTTTCTGTAATGATTTTAGGAAGGGGATGAACCCGGTAATTAGCCAGACACTTAATCTATGCTTTAACAGGATTTATTGACATGATGATGTTGTGAGTGGAGCAGGCAGGTATACAGAAAATAGTCTGGGCAGGGTACAGAGCAAACATCCAGGCAAAACATCTGAGAAAAAACTCTCCAAAAAAACTTCAACCCCAAAATATTCTCTTTATGTTTTATGGCTGGATGACAATTAGAAATTAAACAGATTTCTACTCGTGGTACTCTTTAATCAGTCTTTGTCCAATAGTGGCTGTCTTTGATCTATTAAACCCATATTAAACAGTCCAAACACATATGGGTATTAAACCTTCCTACGAATAATCACAGCAACTTATATTTTAAGTGGGTGGGCCCATTAAAGGATATAACATGAAATAAAGCCGGTACAATATGAAACCAACACCGTTGCAGGCCTGATCCTGCGCTGACTCACCCCTGGTCCTGGGTCCACATTAGTGGGCTGGAATAAGGTCCTTCAGGCTGGCCCTTGGAGCACATGTGGAGGAGGAAAACACAACCAAAGGATGGATGGAAAATCCGAGGAAAACCCCAAAGGCTCCTCTGCAGTCCGTCCATAAAACGACAGGTCCAAAACAGGAAAACACACCTTCCATGCCAGGCACAGGCAGAGAAAGAAAAACGCACAGCTGATCCTCTGCAGTCTGTCTCTCCCTGTAGACGGGCTCACAGCTGGACCACAGAACCACGTAAGGTGTGCTGGTTCAGTCTGTCTCGTAGCTTTTTCTTTCCTCAAACAGTACACCAGTAAGTTGTTGCACTTTGCAAATCAACTCCCCACTCTCTAGATCGTTTTCGCGCGCCTCCCCAGACTCTATCTCCCACGCTCCTCCCCAGTCTCTTTTTCCCGCGCTCCTCCCCACAAGTCCCGCCCCTCGAATAATCCTAATGCAGGAGAAATTAATCACCCAATGAGAATTGTTGTAGGCGTTACACCTAAAAGTTAGTTTGCCAAGTTAGTCT